>NC_029780.3:16727769-16731783 GCF_000817695.3 Arachis duranensis | reverse complement strand
AAGTAAGAAAGTCACTGAAACTCCTCCTAGTACTCTCCCAAGCAATACTGAAGAGAATCCAAAAAGAGAGTGCAAGGCCGTTGACATAATCAACATGGCCGAACCTAGAGAGGAAGGAGAGGACGTGAATCCCAATGAGGAAGACCTCATGGGATGTCTCTCAAGCAAGAAGGAGTTCCTTATTGAGGACTTAAAGAAATCTGAAGGTCATATAGAGACCATAGAGACCCCATTAAACCTCCTTCTTCCATTCATGCGCTCTGAAAACTATTCTTCCTCTGAAGAGGATGAAGATGTAACTGGAGAGCAAGTTGCTCAATATCTAGGAGCTATCATGAAGCTGAATGCCAAGTTATTTGGTAATGAGACTTGGGAAGGTGAACCTCTCTTGCTCATTGGTGAACTAGATACATGGGTTCAGCAAACTTTACCTCAAAAGAAACAAGATCCTGGTAAATTCTTAATACCATGTACCATAGGCACCATAACCTTTGAAAAGGCTCTGTGTGACCAAGGGTCAAGCATAAATCTTATGCCACTCTCTGTAATGGAGAAGCTGGGGATCATTGAGGTACAGCCTGCCATATTCTCATTGCAAATGGCAGACAAGTCAGTAAGACAAGCTTATGGATTGGTAGAGGACATGTTGGTAAAGGTTGAAGGTCTTTACATCCCTGCTGATTTCATAATCTTAGACACTAGGAAAGAGGAGGATGAATGCATCATCCTTGGAAGACCTTTCCTAGCCACAGCAGGAGCTGTGATAGATGTTAACAGAGGAGAATTAGTCCTTCAATTGAATGGGGACTACCTTATGTTTAAGACCCAAGGGTGTTCTTCTTTAATAATGGAGAGGAAGCATGAAAAGCTTCTCTCAGTACAGAGTCAAACAGAGCCCCCACAATCAAACTCTAAGTTTGGTGTTGGGAGGCCACAGCCAAACTCTAAGTTTGGTGTTGAATCCCCACATCCAAACTCTAAGTTTGGTGTTGGGAGGCCACAGCCAAACTCTAAGTTTGGTGTTGAATCCCCACATTCAAACTCTAAGTTTGGTGTTGGGAGTCTACAACATTGACCTGATCACCTTTGAGACTCCATGAGAGCCCACTATCAAGCTAGTGACATTAAAGGAGCGCTTATTGGGAGGCAACCCAATTTTTATTTATCTTATTTTATTTTTCTTTTATTGTTATTTTATGTTTTATTAGGTTCATGATCATGTGGAGTCACAAAATTAATATTAAAATTAAAAACAGGATAAAAAACAGCAGAAGAAAAAGCACACCTTGGAGGAAGGGCTTAGTGGCGTTTAAACATCAGTAAGGAGCATCTGGCTGGCGTTCAATGCCAGAACAGAGCATGGATCTGGCGTTGAACGCCAAAAATAAGCAACATCCTGGCATTTAAATGCCAGGAAAATACCCTGAGGAGAGCTGGCGCTGAACGCCAGAAACAAGTATGGAACTAGCGTTCAATGCCAGAAACATGCTGCAAATGGGCGTTGAACGCCCAAAACAAGCATGAAGCTGGCGTTCAACGCCAGAAACAAGCACCAATCTGGCGTTGAACGCCAGGATTGCATAAAAAGGGCATTTTACACGCCTCATTGGTGCAGGAATGTAAATCCTTGACACCTTAGGATTTGTGGACCCCACAGGATCATCTCAGGATCTGTGGACCCCACAGGATCTCCACCTACCTCAACTCACCTTCTCTCCTCTCCACACAATCCAATAAACACTCTTCCCCAAAACCCTTCACCAATCACTTCAATCTGTCTTCCCCATCACCTCTTCACCACTCACATCCATCCACTCTTCCCCATAAACCCCACCTACCTTCAAAATTCAAAATCTCTTTCCCACCCAATCCCACCCTAAATAACCGAACCTACTCCCTCTCCCTTCACTATATAAACCCCTCTATCCTTCTTCATTTTCACACACCACAACCCTCTCTTCTTCACCGTGGCCGAAACCAAAAACTTTTCCCTTTCCTCTATATTTTCTTCTTCTTCTTCTTCTTCTTTCTTCTCTTGCTCGAGGGCGAGCAATATTCTAAGTTTGGTGTGGTAAAAGCATAGCTTTTTGTTTTTCCATAACCATTGATGGCACCTAAGGCCGAAGAAACCTCTAGAAAAGGGAAAGGGAAGACAAAAGCTTCCACCTCCGAGTCATGGGAGATGGAGAGATTCATCTCCAAAGTCCATCAAGACCACTTCTATGATGTTGTGGCCAAGAAGAAGGTGATCCCCGAGGTCCCTTTCAAACTCAAGAAAAATGAGTATCCGGAGGTCCGACATGAGATCCAAAGAAGAGGTTGGGAAGTTCTGACCAACCCCATTCAACAAGTCAGAATCTTAATGGTTCAAGAGTTCTATGCCAATGCATGGATAACTAGGAACCATGATCAAAGCATGAACCCGAACCCAAAGAATTATCTTACAATGGTTCGGGGGAAATACTTAGCTTTTAGTCCGGAAAATGTGAGGTTGGCATTCAACTTGCCCATGATGCAAGGAGATGCACACCCCTACACTAGAAGGGTCAACTTTGATCAAAGGTTGGACCAAGTCCTTATGGACATATGTGTGGAAGGAGATCAATGGAAAAGAGACTCCAAAGGCAAGCCAGTTCAATTAAGAAGACTGGACCTCAAGCCTGTGGCTAGAGGATGGTTGGAGTTCATCCAACGCTCCATCATCCCCACTAGCAACCGATCCAAAGTTACTGTAGATCGGGCCATCATGATTCATAGCATCATGATTGGAGAGGAAGTAGAAGTTCATGAAGTCATCTCCCTTGAATTCTACAAAATAGTCAAAAAGTCCTCCACCATGGCAAGGCTAGCTTTTCCTCATCTTAATTGCCATCTATGTTACTCAGCTGGAGTTATCATACAAGGAGACATCCCCATTGAGGAGGATAAGCCCATCACTAAGAAAAGGATGGAGCAAACAAGAGAGCCCACTCGTGGATCCCAAGAGACGCATGAGGAAGCTCATCACCAAGGAATTCCGGAGATGCCTCAAGGGATGCAATTTCCTCCCAACAACTATTGGGAACAACTCAACACTTCTCTAGAAGACTTGAGTTACAATATGGATCAATTAAGGGTGGAACTTCAAGAACACTCCATCATTGTCCATGAAATTAAAGAAGATCAAAGAGCAATGAGGGAGGAGCAACAAAGGCAAGGAAGAGACATAGAAGAGCTCAAGGACATCATTGGTTCTTCAAGAAGAAAGCGCCACCATCATTAAGGTGGACTCATTCCTTGTTCTTATTTCTCTGTTTTTCGATTTTTAAGCTTTATGTTATCTATGTTTGTGTCTTTATTACATGATCATTAGTATGTAGTAACTATGTCTTAAAGCTATGAATAATTCCATGAATCCTTCACCTTTCTTAAATGAAACACGTTTTTAATACAAAAGAACAAGAAGTACATGAGTTTCGAATTTATCCTTGAATTTAGTTTAATTATATTGATGTGGTGACAATACTTTTTGTTTTCTGAATGAATGCTTGAACAGTGCATATTTTTTATCTTGTTGTGTATGAATGTTAAAATTGTTGGCTCTTGAAAGAATGATGAACAAAGAGAAATACTATTGATAATCTGAAAAATCATGAAATTGATTCTTGAAGCAAGAAAAAGCAGTGAATAGCAAAAGCTTGCGAAAAAAAGTGGCAAAAAAAAAGAAAAAGCAAGCAGAAAAAGCCAATAGCCCTTAAAACCAAAAGGCAAGGGTAAAAAGGATCCAAGACTTTGAGCATCAATGGATAGGAGGGCCCAAGAAAATAAAATCTAGGCCTAAGCGGCTAAATCAAGCTGTCCCTAACCATGTGCTTGTGGCATGCAGGTCCAAGTGAAAAGTGATGAGCGGATATTTTATACGCTTTTTGGGGGTAATTTCATGTAGATTTTACTATGTTTTAATTAATTTTTAGTAGAATATTATTAGTTTTTAGGCAAAAATCATATTTCTGGACTTTACTATGAGTTTGTGTG
>NC_029780.3:16727269-16727663 GCF_000817695.3 Arachis duranensis | reverse complement strand
TCTTGTACCTCATGACATTTTCAGATCTGAATTACATACTTTGTGATGGCGTGAGTCTCTAAACTCCATTGTTGGGGGTGAGGAGCTCTGCAGCGTCTTGATGATTTAATACAATTCCTTTGTTTTCCATTCAAACACGCGTGTTCTTATCTAAGACGTTCATTCGCGCTTAATTATGGAGGAGGTGATGATCCGTGACACTCATCACCTTCCTCAATCCATGAACATGTGCCTGACAACCACATCCGTTTTACATCAGAATGAATGAATATCTCTTAGATTCCTTAATCAGAATCTTCGTGGTATAAGCCGGATTGATGGCAGCATTCATGGGAATCCGGAAAGTCTAAACCTTGTCTGTGGTATTCCGAGTAGGATTCTGGGATTGAATGAC
>NC_029780.3:16725650-16727213 GCF_000817695.3 Arachis duranensis | reverse complement strand
GGTGACACCCTACATAGAGCTTGCCATGGAAGGAGCCTTGCGTGTGGAGAAGGATTTCAAGGAAGAGTTGAAGTCAGAGGACAAAGCATCTCCAAAACTCCAACATATTTCTCATTACTGCACAACAAGTAACGATTTGATTCTCTTTTATTTCTCTAATAATTTTAAATACTTTGACTTCTTACCATTAAATCAAATTAATCTTATTGGCATCCTGACTAGGATTAATAAAATAAACATAGATTGCTTCAAACCAATAATCTCCGTGGGATCGACCCTTACTCACGTAAGGTATTACTTGGACGACCCAGTGCACTTGCTGGTTAGTTGTGCGAATCACAAATTCGTGCACCAAGTTTTTGGCGCCGTTGCCGGGGATTGTTGAGTTTGAACAATTGAAGGCTTATTTTATTTCTTAGATTAGGAATAATTTATTTTTATTTTTATTCTTATTTTTTATTGTTAAAGAGTCATTAAATCTTGATAGGATAGTTTATTTTCAAAAATTTTTTTTTAAAAAAATATTATTTTTCTTAATTAATTGTTAATTTTTTTCGTGAGTTTAGTGTCTTATTCTAAGTTTGGTGTTAATTGCATATTTTATATTTTCTTTAAAATTCTCGTGTTAGTGTTCTTGGTTCTTCTTTGATCTTCAAGTTGTTCTTGATAATTGGTTATCCCCTTTGGAACCTTTTTCAAAAAAAAATAATAATAATTTTTCTTGGATTTAATCTTGTGCCAAACTTTAAGTTTGCTGTTTTCTTGTTAATCTTTTTATAATTTTCGAAAATTTTATTAAAGTTTTCTAAAAATTTTAAGTTTGGTGTTCTTCCTTTTGTTCTTTCTTTTTGTTCTTGTGAATCTGTAAAGTGTTCTTGGGTCTTCTTTGTGTTTTGATCTTAAAATTTTTATGTTTGGTGTTCCTTGATGTTTTCCCTCCAAAAATTTTTGAAAACAAGGAGCATTTGATCTAAAAATTTTAAGTTCGGTGTTTTTTATCTAAAAATTTTAAGTCTTGTGTCTTTTGTGTGTTTTTCTCTTTCATCATAAAATTCAAAATTCAAAAAAAAAATTAGATTTTCCCTAACTAACTTTAAAACTACTTTTTCGAAATTTTGTTTTTAAATTCAGATTCCAATTTCAATTTTTTTCGAAAAATTTTCACAAAATATTTTCAAAATTTTTTTATATATATTCCATTTTTATTCCACTATTATAAAATAAATAAAATCAACATATAAATTATCTCTTGTATTCCATTATGGAATCAAGTGGAAATGCACAGTCCAAAAGGACTCTGGGGTCATATGCTAACCCCACTACTGTTTCATATGGGAGTAGTATCTGTATACCCTCCATTGGAGTTAGTAGCTTTGAGTTGAATCCTCAACTCATTATCATGGTGTAGCAAAACTGCCAGTATTCTGGTCTTCCACATGAAGAACCTACAGAGCTTCTGGCACAATTTTTGCAAATTGCTGACACAGTACATGATAAAGAAGTAGATCAGGATGTCTATAGATTATTACTGTTTCCATTTGCTGTAAAAGATCAAGCTAAGAG
>NC_029780.3:16723830-16724451 GCF_000817695.3 Arachis duranensis | reverse complement strand
GAAATGGAGGAGCACAAGAGTGCAACTCTCATTCTAGGAAGACCTTTTCTAGCAACTGGCTGAACCCTCATTGATGTCCAAAAAGGGGAAGTAACCTTGAGAGTCAATGAGGAGGAGTTTAAGTTGAATGTTGGCAAAGCCATGCAACATCCAGACACCCCAAATGACTGCATGGGTGTTGATATTATTGACTCTCTGGTAAGAGAGGTCAATATGGCTGAGAGTCTCTAATCAGAGCTAGAGGACATCTTTAAAGATGTTCAGCCTGATTTGGAGGAATCAGAGAAGATAATAGAACCTCTGAAAATCCCTCAAGAAGAGGAGAAACCTCCAAAACCCGAACTCAAACCATTACCACCATCCCTGAAATATGCATTTTTGGGAGAAGGTGATACCTTTTCTGTAATTATAAGCTCTACCTTAGAGCCACAGGAAGAGGAAGCACTAATTCAAGTGCTAAGGACACACAAGACAGCTCTTGGGTGGTCCATCAGTGATCTTAAGGGCATTAGCCCAGCCAGATGCATGCACAAGATCTTACTGGAGGATGACACCAAGCCAGTGGTTCAACCACAAAGGCGGCTGAATCCAGCTATGAAAGAAGTGGTGCAGAAAGAGGTC
>NC_029780.3:16722739-16723112 GCF_000817695.3 Arachis duranensis | reverse complement strand
TAAAGAGTGTCTGCAGGCATTTGAGACTCTGAAAGCTAAGTTGGTTACAGCACCAATCATCTCTGCACCAAACTGGACATTACCATTTGAATTGATGTGTGATGCCAGTGACCATGCCATTGGTGCAGTGTTAGGACAAAGGCTTCTGCACGTCATTTACTATGCCAGCCGTGTTTTAAATGACGCACAGAAGAATTACACAACCACAGAAAAAGAGCTACTTGCAGTGGTTTACGCCATTGACAAATTCAGATCCTATTTAGTAGGATCAAAAGTGATTGTGTATACTGAGCATGCTGCTCTTAAATATCTACTCACAAAGCAGGATTCAAAGCCCAGACTTATAAGATGGGTGTTGCTTCTGCAAGAGTTT
>NC_029780.3:16721876-16722638 GCF_000817695.3 Arachis duranensis | reverse complement strand
GTAGAAGGGGCGTCCCTCCCTCTCACTGAGATCTCTGAAACCTTTCCAGATGAGCAACTCTTTGCCATCCAAGAAGTGCCGTGGTTTGCAGACATTGCAAACTACAAGGCAGTGAGATTCATACCCAAAGAGTACAGTAGGCTGCAATCAAAGAAATTGATCACAGATGCAGTGAGATGTGCAGACGGAGTAATCCGTAGATGTGTGCCTAAGGAAGAAGCACAGAAAATTCTATGGCACTGCCATGGATCACAGTATGGAGGACATTTTGGAAGTGAGCGAACAGCCACAAGAGTCCTCCAGTGTGGCTTTTACTGGCCTACTCTCTATAAAGATTCCCGAGCATTTGTACTTAATTGTGACAGCTGCCAAAGATCTGGCAACCTGCCTCACAGTTATGCCATGCCTCAACAAGGAATCTTGGAGATTGAGTTGTTTGATGTATGGGGTATTGACTTCATGGGACCTTTCCCACCATCATACTCAAACACTTATATTCTGGTGGCAGTGGATTATGTATCCAAATGGGTGGAGGCTATTGCAACACCCACTAATGACACTAAAACAGTGTTAAAATTCCTCCAGAAACACATCTTCAACAGATTTGGTACCCCTAGAGTATTAATCAGTGATGGGGGCAGTCATTTCTGCAATAAACAGCTTTACTCTGCTTTGGTTCGTTATGGAGTTAGCCACAGGGTGGCCACTCCATATCATCCACAGACTAATGGGCAAGCTGAAGTCTCAAATAGAGAACTCAAA
>NC_029780.3:16718255-16719320 GCF_000817695.3 Arachis duranensis | reverse complement strand
TGTCTGGAGTTAAACGCCAGAAAAACGTCATGATCCGGAGTTGAACGCCCAAAACACGTTATAACTTGGAGTTCAACTCCAAGAAAGGCCTCAACTCGTGGATAGCTTTAGTCTCAGCCCCAGCACACACCAAGTGGGCCCCAGAAGTGGATTTCTGCACCAATTATATTAGTTTACTCATATTCTGTAAACCTAGGTTACTAGTTTACTATTTAAACTACTTTTAGAGATTTATCTTGTACCTCATGACATTTTCAGATCTGAATTACATACTTTTTGACGGCATGAGTCTCTAAACTCCATTGTTGGGGGTGAGGAGCTCTGCAACGTTTCGATGATTTAATACAATTCCTTTGTTTTCCATTCAAACACGCGTGTTCTTATCTAAGATGTTCATTCGCACTTAATTATGGAGGAGGTGATGATCCGTAACACTCATCACCTTCCTCAATCCATGAACATGTGCCTGACAACCACATCCGTTCTACATCAGAATGAATGAATATCTCTTAGATTCCTTAATCAGAATCTTCGTGGTATAAGCCGGATTGATGGCAGCATTCATGAGAATCCGGAAAGTCTAAACCTTGTCTGTGGTATTCCGAGTAGGATTCTGGGATTGAATGACTGTGACGAGCTTCAAACTCCTGAAGGCTGGGCGTTAGTGACAGACGCAAAAGAATCAATGGATTCTACTCCAACCTGATTGAGAACCGACAGATGATTAGCCGTGCTGTGACAGAGCATAGGAACGTTTTCACTGAGAGGATGGGAAGTAGCCATTGACAACGGTGACACCCTACATAGAGCTTGCCATGGAAGGGACTTGCGTGTGGAGAAGGATTTCAAGGAAGAGTTGAAGTCAGTGTGCACCAAAAAGCTTGAGACTGAGTGGTTAAAGTCGTGATCCAAAGCAAAAAGAGTGTGCTTAAGAGCTCTGGACACCTCTAACTGGGGACTTTAGCAAAGCTGAGTCACAATCTTAAAAGGTTCACCCAGTCATGTGTCTGTGGCATGTATGTATCCGGTGGTAATACTGGAAAACAAAATGCTTAGGGCCACGGC
>NC_029780.3:16715002-16718107 GCF_000817695.3 Arachis duranensis | reverse complement strand
AAAGTGAGATGCCAAAACTGTTCAGAAGCAAAACGCTATAAGTCCCGCTCATCTAATTAAAACTAATATTCATTGATATTTTGAGATTTATAGTATATTTTATTCTTTTTATCCTATTTGATTTTCAGTTGTTTGGGGACAAGCAACACTTTAAGTTTGGTGTAGTGATGAGCGGATAATTTATACGCTTTTTGACATTGTTTTTAGGTAGTTTTTAGTAGGATATAGTTACTTTTAGGGATATTTTCATTAGTTTTTATGCAAAATTCACATTTCTGGACTTTAGTATGAGTTTGTGTGTTTTTCTGTGATTTCAGGTAATTTCTGGCTGAAATTGAGGGACCTGAGCAAAACTCTGATAAAAGGCTGACAAAGGACTGCTGATGCTGTTGAATTCTGACCTCCCTGTACTCGAAATGAATTTTCTGGAACTACAGAACTCTAAATGGCACGCTCTCAACGGCTTTGGGAAGTAGACATCCAGAGCTTTCTAGCAATATATAATAGTCCATACTTTATTCGTGATTAGACGACATAAACTGGCGCTCAATGCCAGTTCCATGCTGCATTCTGGAGTCAAACGCCAGAAACACGTCACGAACCAGAGTTGAACGCCAAAAACACGTTACAACTTGGCATTCAACTCCAAAAGAAGCCTCTGCACGTGTAAAGCTCAAGCTCAGCCCAAGCACACACCAAGTGGGCCCCGGAAGTGGATTTCTGCATCAATTACTTACTTCTGTAAACCCTAGTAGTTAGTCTAGTATAAATAGAACATTTTACTATTGTACTCGGTGTCTTTGACCATTCGGTCTTTTGACCACATCTTTGGACGCCTAGTCCTTAGACCAGGTCCTTCTCCCTATTTTCGAATTCATATCACATTTTGGGGGCTGGCCATTTGGCCATGCCTAGACCATCACTTATGTATTTTCAACGGTGGAGTTTTTACACATCATAGATTAAGGGTGTGGAGCTCTGCTGTACCTCTAGTTTTAATGAAATTGCTACTATTTTCTCTTTAATTTAGTTTATTCCTGTTCTAAGATATTCGTTGCACTTTACCATGACGAATGTGATGATCCGTGACACTCATCGTCATTCTCACCTATGAACGCGTGACTGACAACCACTTCCGTTCTACCTTAGACCGAATGTATATCTCTTGGATTCCTTAATCAGAATCTTCGTGGTATAAGCTAGAATTGATGGCGGCATTCATGAGAGTCTGAAAAGTCTAAACCTTGTCTGTGGTATTTCGAGTAGGATTCAGGGATTGAATGACTGTGACGAGCTTCAAACTCGTGATTGTTGGGCGTGATGACAAACGCAAAAGAATCAATGGATTCTATTCCGGCATGATCGAGAACCGACAAATGATTAGCCATGCTGTGACAGAGCATTTGGACCTTTTTCACCGAGAGGATGGGATGTAGCCATTAACAACGGTGATGCCCTACATACAGCTTGCCATGGAAAGGAGTAAGAAGGATTGGATGAATGTAGTAGGAAAGCAGAGATTCAGAAGGAGCACAGCATCTTCATACGCTTATCTGAAATTCCCATCAATGATTTACACAAGTATTTCTATCTTTATTTTCTGTTTATTTATTATTATTATTCGAAAACTCCATAACCATATATTATCCGCCTAACTGAGAATTTCAAGATGATCATAGCTTGCTTCATACCAACAATCTCCGTGGGATCGACCCTTACTCACATAAGGTATTACTTGGACGACCCAGTGCACTTGCTGGTTAGTTGTGCGAAGTTGTGAAGAAAGTGCTGAGTTATAAACACGCATACTAAGTTGAATGCCATTATTAGAGATCACAATTTCGTGCACCAGAGGTGTTTGTCAGGCACACGTTCAAAGGTTGAGGATGGTGATGAGTGTCACGGATCACCACCTCCATCACAGTTAAGTACGAATCAGCATCTTAGATAGAAGCAAGCGTGTTTGAATGGAAAACAGAAGTAATTGCATTAATTCATCGAGACGCTGCAGAGCTCCTCACCCCCAACAATGGAGTTTAGAGACTCATGCCGTCAAAGAGTACAAAGTTCAGATCTAAAAATGTCATAAGATACAAAATAAGTCTCTAAAATTTGTTTAAATACTACACTAGTAACCTAGGTTTACAGAAAATGAGTAAACTAAGATGGATAGTGCAGAAATCCACTTTTGGGGCCCACTTGGTGTGTGCTGGGGCTGAGACTTAAGCTTCTCACGTGCCCCCACTGCTTCTGGAGTTGAACGCCAGGTTGTAACCTGTTTCTGGCGCTGAACTCCAACTTGCAACCTATTTCTGGCGCTGAACGCCAGAATGTAACATGGAACTGACGTTAAACACCAGTTTACATCATTAATCTTCGTGCAAAGTATGGACTATTATATATTTCTGGAAAGCCCTATATGTCTACTTTCCAACCCAATTGAGAGTGTGCCAATTGGACTTCTGTAGCTCCAAAAAATCCATTCTGAGTGCAAGGAGGTCAGAATCCAACAGCATCAGCAGTTCTTTTTCAGCCTAAATCAGATTTTTGCTCAGCTCCCTCAATTTCAGCCAGAAAATATCTGAAATCACAGAAAAATACACAAATTCATAGTAAAGTCCAGAAATATAAATTTTGTCTAAAAACTAATAAAAATATACTAAAAACTAACTAAAACACACTAAAATCTACATGAAATTACCCCCAAAAAGCGTATAAAATATCCGCTCATCAGTAAACAAAAATAATTTTCTTAAAAAAAATCTTAATATAATATAATAACTTATAAATAATTAATTATTTGATTTTTAAAATTAGGGATCTTAAATCTTACCCCACTTATAAAAATTTTTGTCCTCGAAAATTGCTATAAAATAAAAGAGGTTCATATGGCATACAAGTACCAGGGTGAAAGTACGATTATAAAGCTAAAGTTATAAGGCAAGTGGTGCACGAAATTGCAATCACACTTTTGCAATTCCGCACAACTAACCAGCAAGTGCACTGGGTCGTCCAAGTAATACTTTACGTGAGTAAGGGTCGATCCTACGGAGATTGTCAGCTTGAAGCAAGCTATGGTTATCTTGTAAATCTTAGTCAGGATAT
>NC_029780.3:16710528-16713792 GCF_000817695.3 Arachis duranensis | reverse complement strand
CTATCCGCTCATCACAACACCAAACTTAAATTGTTGCTTGTCCCCAAGCAACTGAAAATCAAAGTAGGATGAAAAGAAGAGAATATACTATAGACTCCAAAATATCAAGGAAACTTAGCTCCAATTAGATGAGCGGGACTAGTAGCTTTTTGCTTCCGAACAGTTTTGGCATCTCACTTTATCCTCTGAAGTTCAGAATGATTGGCATCTATAGGAATTCAGAACTCAGATAGTGTTATTGATTCTCCTAGTTAAGTATAATGATTCTTGAACATAGCTAGTGTATGAGTCTTGGCTGTGGCCCAAAGCACTCTGTCTTCCAGTATTACCACCAGATACATACATGCCACAGACACATAATTGGGTGAACCTTTTCAGATTGTGACTCAACTTTGCTAGAGTCCCCAATTAGAGGTGTCCAGGGTTCTTAAGCACACTCTTTTTGCCTTGGATCACAACTTTACTTCTTGCTTTTTCTTTCTCTTTCTTTCTTTTTTTTTTCGATTTTTTTTGTATCCACTGCTTTTTTCTTCTCTTTTTTTTCGAAAATTTTTTTTTTGAATTCACTACTTTTTCTTGCTTCAAGAATCAATCTGATGATTTTTCAGATCCTCAATAACAGTTCTCTTTTTCCCTCATTCTTTCAAGAGCCAACAATTTTTAACATTCTCAAAACAACAAATTCAAAAGACATATGCACTGTTCAAGCATTCATTCGAAAAACAAAAAGTATTGTCACCGCATCAAACTAATTCAACTAGTTTCAAGGATAAATTTCGAAATCCTGTACTTCTTGTTCTTTTGTGATTAAAGCATTTTTTCATTTAAGAGAGGTGATAGATTCATAGGACATTCATAGCTTTAAGACATAAATTTTAAATTTTATTAATTATGAACCAAGAACAAGACTCAAAAAATAGATATAAGATGAGACTAGAAAATAAAAATAGAAAACAAAAAAAATTTAGATAGGCTCCTAATGATAGAGGTTTTCACAGAGTTAGGACTCAACAACCTTGATTTTGAGAAGTGGATGCTCCCTCAAATTGAGGGGAGAACTTTTGGCGTTTCAGTTCTTGAAGTTCACGCCCCTGCTTCTCTTGTTCCTTCAGCAATTTGCAGAGCATGCAGTTTTGATTCTGTTGTTCTTCCTTAAGTTGCTCCATAGTCTCTTGCAACTTGGTGATAGATGCTTCTAGGCTGGCCCAGTAGCCAATTTCAGGAAATTCAGGGAGGAACTCATGCGCCCTCCTTTTGATAGAGTTGTCTTGCATTTGTCCTTCCAGTGACTTCTTAGTGATTGGATGTTCAATGGGTATGAATTCATCTACTCCCATTTTTACCCCAGCCTCTTTACAAAGCAAGGAGATCAAGCTTGGGTAAGCCAATTTGGCTTCAGTGGAATTATTATTTGCAATGGTGTAGATCTCACAAGCAATCACATGATGAACCTCCACCTCTTTTCCAAGCATAATGCAATGAATCATCACTGCTCTCTTGATAGTGACCTTAGAACGGTTGCTAGTGGGCAGTATGGAACGCCCAATAAAGTCTAGCCAACCTCTTGCAATTGGTTTGAGGTCTCCCCTCTTGAGTTGGTTTGGGACACCCTTTGAATTGGTTATCCACTTAGTTCCAGGGAGGCATATGTCCTCTAGAACTTGATCCAACCCTTTATCTGCTCTCACCATTCTCCTATTAAAGGATTCAGGATCATCTTGCAGTTGAGGCAATTTGAAGATTTCTCTTATTTTGTCCAGATGAAAGCACATAACTTTCCCTCTGACCATGGTTCTGTAAGTATGGTAAGCAGTTCCAGTCATTCTCTGCTTATCTGTTAGCCACAGATTTGAGTAGAATTCCTGAACCATATTTCTTCCAACCTTTATCTCAGGATTGGTTAGAACTTCCCATCCTCTGTTTCGAATTTGCTCTTGGATCCCCGGATATTCATCATCTTTCAGATCAAATTTAACTTCCGGGATCACTGACCTCAGACCCATTATTTTGTGATAATGGTCTTCATGTTCTTTGGTTAAGAACTTCTCTTGATTCCAAAGATTCTTTGGATTATTCTCTTTCTTTCCTCTTAAATTGGCTTGTTTTCCCTTAGGAGCCATGATCTTGATGAATCTTGGCTTAGTGATCACGGAAAAGCACACCAAACTTAGAGGTTTGCTTGTCCTCAAGCAAAAGAAAGGAAAGAAGAGAGAGAGGAGAAGAGCAAATTCGAATGGTGTGGGGGAATGAGGGGCCGAACGTCTATATATAAGGGGGGAAGAAGAGATTTCGAAAAATTGGAAGGAGATTTGAGAAGATGTGAAGAGATTTTGAGAGAAGGGTGAGTTTTTGAATAAAATTTGGGATTGATTTGAGAGGGATTTGAAGAAGGATTTTGATTTTTTGAAGATTTGAAAGTGAATGATGAAAGGTTGAGATGTGTTTATGTATAAAAGTATGGGTGAGAAAAGTAAAGTTTGAAAAAAATTTGATTGGAAAACAAAATCTTGGTCCCCCCACCTTTCTGGCGTTAAACGCCCAGAATGGCATCCATTCTGGCGTTTAACGCCCATTTGCTGCCCATTGTGGGCGTTTAACACCCAGCCAGGTGCCCTGGCTGGCGTTAAACGCCAGAATTCCTTTATCACTGGGCGTTTTGCTAAACACCCAGGATGCTACACACCTGGCGTTAAACGCCCAGAATGGTGCCTATTCTGGCGTTTAACGCCCAAAATGGCACCATTACTGGCGTTAAATGCCCAGAATGGTACCCATTCTGGCGTTATCCTCCAACAGAATCTTGTGCATGCATCTAGCTGGGCTAATGCCCTTAAGATCACTTATGGACCACCCAAGAGCTGTCTTGTGTGTCCTTAGCACTTGAATCAGTGCTTCCTCTTCCTGTGGATTTAAAGCAGAGCTTATAATCACTGGAAAAGTGTCACCCTCTCCCAGAAATGCATACTTCAGGGATGGTGGTAGTGGTTTGAGTTTAGGTTTGGGAGGCTTATCCTCCTCATGAGGAATTTTCGAAAATTCCTTTGTTTTCTCTGGTTCTTTTTGATCAGGTTGAGCATCCTTGAAGATGTCCTCAAGCTCTGATTCTAGCCTTTCAGTCATATTGACCTCTTCTACCAGAGAGTCAATAATGTCAGCGCCCATGCAGTCATTTGGTGTGTCTGGATGCTGCATAGCTTTTACAGCATTCAACTTGAACTCATCCTCATTGACTTTCAAGGTTACTTCCCCTTTTTGTACATCAAT
>NC_029780.3:16704899-16705513 GCF_000817695.3 Arachis duranensis | reverse complement strand
ACCAGTTGGTATGGAGAGGTTCCTATTGGAGTCTTGAATGCTGTTCTGTATGCCCACAGAGCATCATCCAAGCTCTTTGCCCAATCCTTTCTTCGGGCCATCACAGTCTGTTTTAGGATTCTTTTTAGCTCTCTGTTAGCGACTTCAGCTTGCCCATTTGTCTGTGGGTGATACGGAGTTGCCACTTTTTGGCTAATTCCATATCTGACCATAGCAGAGTATAGCTGTCTATTGCAGAAATGAGTGCCCCCGTCACTGATTAGTACTCTGGGAACACCAAACTTGCTGAAGATGTGTTTCTGGAGGAATTTCAGCACGGTCTTGGTATCATTAGTGGGTGTAGCAATTGCTTCTACCCACTTAGATACATAGTCCGCTGCTACCAGAATGTAAGTGTTTGAGTATGATGGTGGGAATGGACCCATGAAGTCAATTCCCCATACATCAAACAATTCTATCTCTAATATCCCTTGTTGAGGCATGGCATATCCGTGAGGCAAGTTACCAGCTCTTTGGCAACTGTCACAGTTACGCACAAACTCTAGGGCATCTCTATAGAGAGTAGGCCAGTAGAAGCCACATTGGAGGACCTTAGTGGCTGTTCGCTCACTTCC
>NC_029780.3:16704422-16704704 GCF_000817695.3 Arachis duranensis | reverse complement strand
TCTGCTGTACTCCTGGGGTATGAACCTCACAGCTTTATAATTTGCAATATCTACAAACCATGGAGCTTCCTGAATGGCAAAGAGTTGCTCATCCGGGAAAGTCTCAGAGATCTCAGTAGAAGGGAGGGACGCCCCAGCTACTGGTTCTATTCGGGACAGATGATCAGCTACCTGGTTCTCTGTCCCTTTTCTGTCTCTTAATTCTATATCAAACTCTTGCAGAAGCAACACCCATCTTATAAGCCTGGGTTTTGAATCCTGCTTTGTGAGTAAGTATTTAAG
>NC_029780.3:16703041-16703635 GCF_000817695.3 Arachis duranensis | reverse complement strand
AAGGCATCCTCCTGTAGGCAAACACGCCAGAAGGGCAAGTAAATGCTGTTTTCTCTTGGTCCTGAGGATCTACTGCAATTTGGTTGTAGCCTGAATAGGCATCCAAAAAGCAGTAATAATCATGACCAGCTAGTCTTTCTAGCATTTGGTCTATGAATGGTAAAGGAAAATGATCCTTTCTGGTGGTTGTATTGAGCCTTCTGTAGTCAATACACATACGCCACTCTGTGACTGTTCTTGTAGGAACCAGTTCATTTTTTTCATTATGAACCACTGTCATGCCTCCCTTCCTAGGGACGACTTGGACATGGCTTACCCAGGGGCTATCAGAAATGGGATAAATAATCCCAACCTCTAGTAATTTAGTGACCTCCTTCTGCACCACCTCCTTCATGGCTAGATTAGCCGCCTCTGTGGTTGAACCATTGGCTTAGCGTCACCCTCTAATAGGATCTTGTGCATGCATTTGGCTGGGCTAATGCCCTTAAGATCACTAATGGACCACCCAAGAGCTGTCTTGTCTGTCCTTAGCACTTGAATCAGTGCTTCCTCTTCCTGTGGATTTAAAGCAGAGCTTATAATCACTGGAAAAGT
>NC_029780.3:16700363-16702858 GCF_000817695.3 Arachis duranensis | reverse complement strand
GCGAATGGCCCAACCTTGACAATCATGTCCTTTATTATGCCTGATGGATATTTAATGGATCCATCAGCAAGTTGAAGGCATATCCGGGTTGGTTTGACTTCTTCAGTTAACCCAAGCTTTCTGATAGTGGATGCAGGTATTAGATTAATGCTTGCTCCAAGATCACATAGGGCTGTCTTGGTGCAAGCACCTTCTAATGTGCATGGTATCATAAAGCTTCCTGGATCTTGAAGCTTTTCTGGTAAGCTTTTCAGAATGACTGCACTACATTCTTCAGTGAGAAATACTTTTTCAGTTTCTCTCCAATCCTTCTTATGACTTAAGATTTCTTTCATGAACTTAGCATAAGAAGGTATTTGCTCAAGTGCCTCTGCAAACGGAATCTTTATTTCAAGAGTCCTTAGATAGTCTGCAAAGCGGGCAAATTGCTTATCCTGTTTCGCTTGGCGGAGTTTTTGAGGATAAGGCATCTTGGCTTTATAGTCTTCAACCTTAGATGCTGCAGGTTTATTCCTTACAGAAGTGGTTGAAGAAGCCTTGTTAGAGGGATTACTGTCAGCACTCTCAGGTGTCTGATCTTCCCTTGGCGTCTGAACGCCAGGATTGGGTGGAAAATAGGCGTTTAACGCCAACTTTTCCCCCTTTTCTGGCGTTTGAATGCCATAATTGGGCAGGGAATGGGCGTTTAACGCCAGCTTTCCTTCCCTCTCTGGCGTTTGAACGCGAAAAGTATTCCTCTCTGGGCTCTTATTGTCCTCAGAGGGATTTTGAACAGTGGGTTGGTTATCCTCTGTCAATTGTTCCTTATTTGGCCTTTTGCTCTTTTGAGCAGTGTTATTCAGTGTCTTCCCACTCCTCAGTTGAACTGCTTGACACTCTTCTGTTATCTGTTTAGATATTTGCTGTTTTGCTTGATTTAACTGCAGTTCTATGTTCTTGTTAGCAACTTTAGTTTCATGGAACATCTCTTTAAATTCTGCTAACTGTTCTGTCATCAGGAGCAATTGTTGATTAAGCTCAATCATCTGTTCTTGAGGATTAGGATCAGTGGCTACTGTCATGACTTCCCCTTTTGGAGAGAACTCATTGCTAGAGTACAAATATTGGTTTCTAGCAACAGTGTCTATAAGCTCTTGAGCCTCTTCAATTGTCTTCCTCATGTGTATAGATCCACCAGCTGAGTGGTCTAAAGACATCGGAGCTTTTTCTGTAAGCCCATAGTAGAAGATGTCTAACTGTACCCACTCTGAAAACATTTCAGAGGGGCATTTTCTTAGCATACCTCTATACCTCTCCCAGGCATTATAAAGGGATTCATTATCCTCTTGTTTAAAGCCTTGGATGTCCAGCCTTAGCTGTGTCATCCTCTTTGGAGGGTAAAAGTGATTTAGAAATTTGTCTGATAACTGTTTCCATGTCTTTATGCTTGCTGTAGGTTGGTTATTCAACCACCTTTTAGCTTGATCTTTTACAGCAAATGGAAACAGTAATAGTCTGTAGACATCCTGATCCACCTCTTTATCATGTACTGTGTCAGCAATTTGCAAGAACTGTGCCAGAAACTCAGTAGGCTCTTCCTGTGGAAGGCCGAAATACTGGCAATTTTGCTGCACTATGATAATGAGTTGAGGATTTAGCTCAAAGCTGCTTGCTTTGATGGGAGGTGTACAGATGCTACTCCCATATGCAGCTGTAATGGGGTTTGCATATGACCCAGAGTCCTTTTGGACCGATCAATCCCACTTAGGTCCATAATGGATAAAGGGAAATGATATGGATTGCAAATAGATAAATTTTGTTTTTTTTTTTGAATTAGCCGAAAAAATAAAATAAAACAAAAAGAAATTAAAATAAAAATTCGAAAATCAAAAAGAAAATAAGATCAAAGCAAATTGAGAACTGAATCAATTAGTTAATTAAAAAGATTTTGAAAATAGAATCAGCAATTGAAAAGATATGATTGAAAATTATTTTGAAAAAGATTTGATGTTTTTTTTTTGTTTTTGAAATGAGGAAAGAGAAAAACAACAAAATGACACCAAACTTAAAATTTTTAGAAAATCAAGCACTAATTTTCGAAATTTTTAAGGGAAAAACACAAAGAGGACACCAAACTTAGAATTTTTACGGATCAAAAAGGGACTAAAGACAAGAAAATTCGAAAATTAAAAGAAAAACAAAAGCATGCAATTGACACCAAACTTAAAATATGAAACTAGACTCAATTAAAAGACTCTAAACCAACAAAAATAAAACAGTCCTAATCTAAGCAACAAGATAAGCCTTCAGTTGTCCAAACTCAAACAATCCCCGGCAACGGCGCCAAAAACTTGGTGCACGAAATTGCAATCACACTTTTGCAACCCCGCACAACTAACCAGCAAGTGCACTGGGTCGTCCAAGTAATACCTTACGTGAGTAAGGGTCCGATCCCATGGAGATTGTCGGCTTGAAGCAAGCTATGGTTATCTTGTAACTCTTAGTCAGGATATCAA
>NC_029780.3:16697200-16700076 GCF_000817695.3 Arachis duranensis | reverse complement strand
GAGGTGGTTGTCAGGCACACGTTCATAGTTGAGAATGATGATGATTGTCACGGATCATCACATTCATCCGATTTAAGAACAAGTGATATCTTAGAATGGAAGCAAGCATGATTGAATGAAAAACAGTAGTAATTGCATTAATCCATCAAGACACAGCAGAGCTCCTCACCCCCAACCATGGGGTTTAGAGACTCATGCCGTGGAAGGTACACAAAGAAACGTGTAAAGTATTATGAGGTACAGATATAATGTCAAAAGATCCTATTAATAGTGAACTAGTAACCTAGGTTATACAGAAATGAGTAAATGACATAAAAATCCACTTCTGGGTCCACTTAGTGTGTGCTTGGGCTGAGCATTGAAGCTTTCATGTGTAGAGACTTTTTCTAAAGTTAAACGCCAGCTTTCATGCCAGTTTGGGCGTTTAACTCAAGTTTTATGCCAGTTCCAGCGTTAAACGCTGGAAATTCTGAGGCTGATTTTCCACGCCGGTTTGGGCCATCAAATCTCGAGCAAAGTATGGACTATTATACATTGCTGGAAAGCCCAAGATGTCGACTTTCCAATGCCGTTGAGTGCGCGCCAATTGGGCTTCTGTAGCTCCAGAAAATCCACTTCGAGTGCAGGGAGGTCAGAATCCAACAGCATCTGCAGTCCTTTTCAGCCTCTGAATCAGATTTTTGCTCAGGACCCTCAATTTCAGCCAGAAAATACCTGAAATCACAGAAAAACACACAAACTCATAGTAAAGTCCAGAAAAGTGAATTTTAACTAAAAACTAATAAAAATATACTAAAAACTAACTAGATTATACTAAAAACATACTAAAAACAATGCCAAAAAGCGTATAAATTATCCGCTCATCAGAGGCATATCCGGGTTGGTTTGACTTCTTCAGTCAACCCAAGCTTTCTGATAGTGGATGCAGGTATTAGATTGATACTTGCTCCAAGGTCACACAGGGCTGTCTTAGTGCAAGCACCTTCTAATGTGCATGGTATCATAAAGCTTCCTGGATCTTGAAGCTTTTCTGGTAAGCTTTTTAGAATGACTGCACTGCATTCTTCAGTGAGAAATATTTTTTCAATTTCTCTCCAATCCTTCTTATGACTTAAGATTTCTTTCATGAACTTAGCATAAGAAGGTATTTGCTCAAGTGCCTCTGCAAACGGAATCTTTATTTCAAGAGTCCTTAGATAGTCTGCAAAGCGGGCAAATTGCTTATCCTGTTCCGCTTGGCGGAGTTTCTGAGGATGAGGCATCTTGGCTTTATATTCTTCAACCTTAGATGCTGCAGGTTTATTCCTTACAGAAGTGGTTGAAGAAGCCTTGTTAGAGGGATTACTGTCAGCACTCTCAGGTGTCTAATCTTCCCTTGGCGTCTGAACGCCAAGATTGGGTGGAAAATGGGCGTTTAACGCCAACTTTTCCCCCTTTTCTGGCGTTTGAACGCCAGAACTGGGCAGGGAATGGGCGTTTAACGCCAGCTTTCCCCCGTTTTCTGGCGTCTGAACGCCAAAAGTGTTCCTCTCTGGGCTCTTACTGTCCTCAGAGGGATTTTGAACAGTGGTTTGGTTATCCTCTGTCAATTGTTCCTTATTTGGCTTTTTGCTCTTTTGAGTAGTGTTATTCAGTGTCTTCCCACTCCTCAGTTGAACTGCTTGACATTCTTCTGTTATCTGTTTAGATATTTGCTGTTTTACTTGATTTAACTGCAGTTCTATGTTCTTGTTAGCAACTTTAGTTTCATGGAGCATCTCTTTAAATTCTGCTAACTGTTCTGTCATCAGGAGCAATTGTTGATTAAGCTCAATCATCTATTCTTGAGGCTTAGGATCAGTGGCTACTGCCATGACTTCCCCTTTTGGAGAGAACTCATTGCTAGAGTACAAATATTGGTTTCTAGCAACAGTGTCTATAAGCTCTTGAGCCTCCTCAATTGTCTTCCTCATGTGTATAGATCCACCAGCTGAGTGGTCTAAAGACATCTGAGCTTTTTCTGTAAGCCCATAGTAGAAGATGTCTAACTGTACCCACTCTAAAAATATTTCAAAGGGGCATTTTCTTAGCATACCTATGTACCTCTCCCAGGCATTATAAAGGGATTCATTATCCTCTTGTTTAAAGCCTTGGATGTCCAGCCTTAGCTGTGTCATCCTCTTTGGAGGGTAAAAGCGATTCAGGAATTTGTCTGATAACTGTTTCCATGTCTTTATGCTTGCTGTAGGTTGGTTATTCAACCACCTTTTAGCTTGATCTTTTACAGCAAATGGAAACAGTAATAGTCTGTAGACATCCTGATCCACCTCTTTATCATGTACTGTGTCAGTAATTTGTAAGAACTGTGCCAGAAACTCAGTAGGTTCTTCCTGTGGAAGACCGAAATACTGGCAGTTTTACTGCACCATGATAATGAGTTGAGAGTTTAGCTCAAAGTTGCTTGCTTTAATGGGAGGTATACATATGCTACTCCCATATGCAGCTATGATGGGATTAGCATATGACCCCAGAGTCCTTTTGGACTGCTCAATTCCACTTAGGTCCCTGATGGAGAAAGGGAATATGATTTGAGTTGCAAGTAGATAAAAATAAATATATATATATATATATATTTTGAAAATGACCGAAAAAAAGTAAATTAAAATAAATGGAAAATAGAATAAAATTTCGAAAATTTGAAAGAAAATAAGATCAAAGCAAATTGAGAACTGAATCAATTAGTTAATTAAAAAGATTTTGAAGTTAGCAATTAAAAAGATATGATTGAAAAATTTTTATGAAAAAGATTTGATTTTTGAAATGAGGAAAGAGAAAAACAACAAAACGACACCAAACTCAAAATTTTTAGAAAATCAAACACAAATTTTCGAAAATTT
>NC_029780.3:16687324-16696197 GCF_000817695.3 Arachis duranensis | reverse complement strand
GATTTGCCACGCCGGTTTGGGCCATCAAATCTCGGGCAAAGTATGAACTATTATACATTGCTGGAAAGCCCAGGATGTCTACTTTCCAACGCCATTGAGAGCGCGCCAATTGGGCTTCTGTAGCTCCAGAAAATCCACTTCGAGTGCAGGGAGGTCAGAATCCAACAGCATCTGCAGTCCTTTTCAGTCTCTGAATCAGATTTTTGCTCAGGACCCTCAATTTCAGCCAGAAAATACCTGAAATCACAGAAAAACACACAAACTCATAGTAAAGTCCAGAAAAGTAAATTTTAACTAAAAACTAATAAAATTATACTAAAAACTAACTAGATCATACTAAAAACATACTAAAAACAATGCCAAAAAGCGTATAAATTATCCGCTCATCAGCAAGATTGATACAAAAGATGACATGGTTCAAACGTGTGATGGTAAAATAAGGTGGCGAAAAATTATAGAACAGGCATGGAACTAAAACGACACGCTTAACATTTGTACATTGATCTCTTACCAACTCCAGAGTTTTAACTTCCTAAACATCAACCTCATCAAACACTTTACAACCCAATATTAGTCACAAATATATCTTCCACAAACTTCTCTATGGGACTCAGAATCCTAAAACATCATATGACATCGCACGCTTACAAGCTCTACCTTTCGTGTTCATGAAACACATCATAAAGAGCTAACGCACCACTTGCTATGTATAACGGTCGCACGTGACATCAAAACAAATTTTAAGTCACTAAAAAGATACAAGACTTTAGAGAAAGAACAAGCAACTCGGACAAGGTTCACAAAGATTTCAACGATTCACTTTGATGCATTAAATAAGTCCAAAAGTACATCAAAGAATATACGAGTCAAGAAGAGAAGTTTAAATAACACAAGGCAGATATCTAAGAAAATTAAGAGGAAATATGTAATTAGGATCAAATGAGAAAGCATATGAACAAGGAACAAGGTTGACAAATAATTAGTTAACTTTTCAAGAAAGAAATCTCGAATAAGAAACTCTCGGCAAACCATGAAAGAATAGATACGTAACTGAGTAACCCCGAGATACAACTTCTAACATTTCCAAAAACCGTAATTCGCGTCACCTATTAATCCTATTTTGTCTATGACAATCCATTAGTGCTCTCATATACATCAACCATCAGTGTTAAGCCGGCCAAACTTAATATCGTGATGTATGCAACGGTAGACCAACGGCATTAATCAGTAGACAGTCATGCATATAAAATCTAAACACTTGTTATCAGAACAAGTCACTAAGCATGACAGGCACCCAGAGTATGCAATGAAGCATAGTCAGTCCATTCCCAAGGTTCTAATCATGATGAACCACTCTGATACCATAATGTAACACCCTAACTTTTAGCACGTCATGATCATACCAATAGTGAGGCGTTACTAACCTGTTTTCTGTATTTACTATTTAATACTGAGCCTTTAATTCAATTTCGCATTTCAATTTTTAAGGAAAAGCCGAAAAATTTTGTTTCTATTAATTAAAAATCATATATCCAAGATTTCCAAGCAATACTAGTCACATAGTTAGTAAGAATAATAAATATCATACAAAAGAATTCAAATGAAACTCAATACAACTCCTATCCCTTTGTATAAAATAAAATCTTAACTAACAAAAGAGAGGGAATTCTAGGAAAGCGACTCAACACATAAACTTAACTAAAAAAAACTAATAATCGCTCGTAGTTTCAAACTGAGTCTTCGAACCTGGGTCACTGAAAGGGTGGAAGATTTTGGGGTGAGAACAAACCACACGTTCTCAGTACAGAATGGGAATGCCGTAAAAGTAATGAAATAAAATGCAAATAATTAACTTTACTCAATAAAACTATATTTTTATCAAACTTTTTGAAAATATTTTTTTCTATTACTTTATATAATTAATTACCTTCTTTAAATTTTTTAACTTAAGACAAATTTCAATCACAACCTCAGTTCTCAGTCACCTCAATACACAAACTAATAACACAGGAAACAGATCAACACACAAGCAAATAGCAATAGACAAACAGTACAATCACAGAGAGACAAGATAAGCAAACACAATCAAATGTAAATATGCAAACAATAATGATGCATGTCTATTCCTAACGCAGGCCATGAGCTCATGTGTCGGTTGCCTACTCGCTCCCGATATTATCCGGGCACAAGTCCCAGATATGACTTTCCAGATGCATACAGTGTGCTTATAGTCGTATGGCCAGGCCGCATACAGTGTGACTTTAAGTCGTACGACTAGGCCGCATACAGTGTGACTTTCCAAATCAATAAGCGTACATCTGGAAAATAGTTCTCAGTGCGTGGGCGTCCCCACTTTACATTTGGCACTAAGGCCCAAACAATGTCATATCTGCTCTCCTGTGGAAGACATTCCTTTTATTCATATATTTCTTTAATCTTTGTTCTATACTCTCATGTGGCAGAGATTCCTTTAACTATCTCTCCTTCCTTTACTTTCCATTCTTCTTCTTTTCTTTCTTATCAAACCGAACTCAAAACATAACTTAAAGTAAAATCCCTTTTTAAAAGATTGAGTTTAAAACATTATACCTTTTTTAATAAATCAATTTGAAAACAAGACTCTTTTCATAATAAATAAAAAACAAATAATTTTCTTAAATCAAATTTGCTTTTAAATAACACTTTAAGTAAAGTCTTAGAATTTTATAGAAAATTTGGCAGCATTTCCTCTAAAATTCGGGCTTAACCACCCTAACGATTCCCTCTTTCTCAATAATTCACCTGCCCTTTACCACCAATTATCACAACAATAGATTCTCAATAATCATCTCATCATAAATTAGTTTACTGACTAACATCCTTTCATCAGATAAAATTCAAAATTTCCATCAACCATTCTTTAAAAGTAGCCCAATCTAACATCAAAAGTTATAATTAATTTTCCAAAAATCAGCCTTTAACCTTATACAATTTCATTCACTATCAAATTACCAGTTCGTTTTCAAAACTACTATTTTTATCCTAAAATTCAGGTTTCAAGAAAATTGATTTAGTAATCAGACTTTAAATCCTTTAACCCTTCTTAGACCCAAACCTAGTTAGTTATAAACCAATATCAACAACCACGGTCTCAAACATAGCCACAAATCAATCTCAACACAATTTTATCACATTCAATTACATTCGCAATCACCAACAATCTCAATTTCGTCATTTAATCAAAACAAGACATTTATAAATTATTTGCGGTTACCCACTAAACTTCAATGGCATTCGTAAATTAAAACAGTTAATTTTAAAATAAACTGAATTCCCTACCTATGTACGAAATCAAAGTCAATAAAGATTTTGGAAAAGCTTTTTGACCGATCTGCTGAAGAAGAAAACGTCAGAAATCGTCTGTGTCTCCTAGAACTCCAATTGACCGAACTTAAGGGAAAGATGAGCTACGTCACGGTCAACTTCTACCGAATAAAAGTAACGCCAACATGTAAAAAAGGAAGATACAAACACTTTTATCGGATTAGATTTTTTATTGGAATTATGGATCTCAAGAAATCAAGGCCGAAAGCTTCGGTTTGCTTTCTTTCTCTCTTGTGCAATTTTCTTTCTCTTATTCCCTCATATTGATTCGGTGATACAAAGAAGCAAATGAAGTAAAGATGATTAATGAATACAATGATATGGATATGTGTCATGATTATATATATATATATATATATATTCGGCCAAGGGATAATAACAATAACAATAACAATAACAATAACAACAACAACAACAATAACAATAACTGAAAGATTTTCATGAAAGCCCAAGAGTTTGGATGAAGCAGTGAAGGGGCCACATTACATGTCCACAAGAGGTCGGTTTTGAAAGCAGTGAAAGGAAGGATAATACCTAGCTGGCTAAAGAAGTAATCGTAAGCATAGAAAAAAGGATGTTCTGCCAGAGTTAAAGGAGGAAAACTAACCCTCTCCTCAAGGTCGGGCAACACCAGCTCGTAATTCTTCTCGTCATCTCTATTACTACAGATCATATAGAACCTCCTAAGTCTTTCACAGTACTCCAGATCGTCCACAGTGACACACATCAACACTATGGAATCTAACCAGTCCACCATACCAGAAGGAATCTTTGTAGACATCTTGACAATATTTTTACGTGAAGGCATAGAACAACTATACCTACAGTAAGAAAAAAGAACAAGGGGTCACTACGGAACAACTCAGACAGAAACGAAAAAGGAGAAACAACCAGCAAACAACAAGTATAGCCGACAAGGGGCACCCCAGGATTCACAATAGCAAAAAGAGTTAGCACAAAAAATTCAGAGGTACCCTTGGAAGGCAACAATACCGATACAGCAAAGGTAGAACACGGGAAATCAAAACCCTAGCAAAAAAGGAAAAAGCGCAATTGAAAATAGCCTACCTAACCACCTACATTTCCCGAAAACAAAGCAACAGAGACAAAAAAGATCACAACTTTTAAGACATGCAATAATTTCAAAAAGCTTCAACCTTTTTTAAAAAGAAAGGCCAACAAAGATCAAACATTATGCGACGAGAAAGCATGCACCAGTAAAACACAAAGAAAGACGACTATTAAGACGCAAAGGAAAAGTACCAACCTGCGATAAAGAGGGAGTGATCGCGATGAAGGCACAACAGAGACGCGAACGATCCACACCAACGAGTGCTTCGAAAGATCAAAGAAAGTAGGAAGCTTAGGGCAAAAATCAAAGAGCAAGAATAAAAGAAGAGAAACTCTTTTTGTTGGAGAAGAGCAAAAGACGAAGAACAAACAAAGAGTGATAAAATTCAAAATAAGAAAGAGGGAAGAAGAAACGGCCAAAGGGATAAAAGTCCAATTAATAGGCTTTAAAGGCACTGATATACTCCCAAGGAAACAACGCTCTCGAGAAACGAACGCAGCAATAAAGGAGTGAAAGGCAAAAATGCTCCGCATTTTTAAACAGCATTTAATAACGCTAAACTTACAGAAGAAGGAGCAGACCGGACAGATGCTTGAACACGACTTCCTCAAAGGGGTTGAAGTTTAAAAACACGACCTCAAGAGGAAGATCGAAACTCAAGCAGGGGCACTGATACCCTGGACCGAGCTATACGGTCCAGTTTGGATGAAGACAAAGCAACTGACCTCTTGTAAGGTTGGCTCATCACCGACCTCTTCCTAAAGAGCTCGGCCAAATCATAGAAGCCCAAGTAGGCCCAAAACAGAGGATCACAACCCTCCTGAAGGCGGCTGGCCAAAAGATAATCTCACCCACAAAAGATAAGATAAGATAAGATAACAAACTTATCTCAAGGGAGGTCACTCAACACTACTATAAATACATTGGAGCACCCAGGTATAACTCATACTCCAATTCTACAAAAAACCTGTCTAAAACCTGTGCTAACTTAAGCATCGGAGTCTCTTGCTGGTACAACCACCCTTTGGTGACCAAGGATCACCAGCACCTTAAGATCCAGCAAGTCGGACATAACAGCTCCGATCACACCAGAAGATCTCGTCCGAGATCGACCTTTAGTTTCAGGTAACCCTCGGAACACCAGGAATAGACACAGAAGTTATATGCCACAAACTCACTCTAGATCCAAAAGCTCGCCCAATAAAACAAAAGAAGCAACACCTAGGATAAGAAAAGACAAAGGCTGCTATCAAGGAAACACAAAATTTACTAAGTGCAGGTTTCATTTGAGAAATCCACTTTACATCTTGGTTAGAAAATGTTGTCATGGTTAAAAAAAATTCCAGAAAATGTCGAATGTGCGTTGACTTCACCGATCTAAACAAAGCCTTTCCAAAAGACTCTTACCCGTTACCGTGCATCGACGAGCTCGTAGACAACACTTCTGGTTACAAAGTTTTAAGCTTCATGGACGCTTATTCATGCTATAACCAAATAATTATTCACCCTTTATATGTGGACAAAACAACCTTTATAACTGAACATGAGAATTTCTGCTACAAAGTAATTCCCTTCGGCCTTAAAAACTCAGGTGCCACCTACCAATGCTTGATGGACAAAGTTTTTCAGAACCAGATTGGAAAAAATCTAGAAGTGTACGTAGAGGATATGGTCATCAAGTTGGAAAATGAAGACGCTCATATGATCGATCTCAAAGAAGTATTCTAGCAATTGAGAAAGTACAACATGCGTCTAAACGCTGAAAAGTGTGCATTCGGGGTTCAAGGAGGAAAATTCATAGGGTTCGTGTTAACCTACAGAAGAGTTGAGAAAAATCCCGACAAATGCAATGCAGTCATACAGATGAAGTCGCCAACAACGATCAAAGAGGTACAACAGTTAATAGAAAGATTGGCAGCCTTATCAAGATTCCAACCAACACTAGAAACAAGATCAGGCCATTTCTTTAACACAATGTGAAAGTCTAGCAAATTTGTATGGTTGGACGAGTGCGAAATAGCCTTCATCGAGTTTAAGAAAATCCTAGTATCACCTCCGATATTGAAAAAACCAATACATGGTAAACCACTGTATCTATACATTTCATTTCTACTAATTCAATTTCATCTGTGCTTGTAATAGAAACAGATCGGGAGAAGCACCCAGTCTACTTTTATCAATAAAATGCTACAGAATGCAGAAACACGATACCCAACTATTAAAAAACTAGCCTATTCTCTGTTAATTACAGCACGGCGTCTATGACATTATTTTCAGAGCTATGAGATCGTGGTACGAACTAATCAGCCATT
Source organism: Arachis duranensis (assembly GCF_000817695.3). Classification (NCBI taxonomy): domain Eukaryota; kingdom Viridiplantae; phylum Streptophyta; class Magnoliopsida; order Fabales; family Fabaceae; genus Arachis; species Arachis duranensis. The sequence goes on along the minus strand of NC_029780.3, from coordinate 16,689,450 downwards.
GCGGCAAGTACTCGCAAGACTGGTGCATGAAATCACAATCACACTTTTGCAATTCCGCACAACTAACCAGCAAGTGCACTAGGTCGTCCAAGTAATACCTTACGTGAGTAAGGGTCGATCCCACGGAAATTGTCGGCTTGAAGCAAGCTATGGTTATCTTGTAACTCTTAGTCAGGATATCAATAATTCTCAGATTTAATTGTAAAAAGTAAAAGAACATGAAATAAATACTTGTTTTGCAGTAATGGAGAACAAGTTGAGGTTTTGGAGATGCTATATCTTTTGAATCTCTACTTTCCTACTGTCTTCTTCTTCATGCACGCAAGGCTCCTTCCATGGCAAGATGTATGTTGGGTTTCACTGTTGTTAATGGCTACCTCTCATCCTCTCAGTGAAAATGTTCAATGCACGCTGTCACCGCACGGCTAATCATCTGTCGGTTCTCGATCATGTCGGAATAGAATCTAGTGATTCTTTTGCGTCTGTCACTAACGCCCAACACTCGCGAGTTTGAAGCTTATCACAGTCATTCAATCCTCGAATCCTACTCGGAATACCACAGACAAGGTTTAGACTTTCCGGATTCTCAAGAATGGCCGCCAATGGGTTCTAGCTTATACCACGAAGATTCTGCTTAAGGAATCCAAGAGATACACACTAAAACGAAGGTAGAACGGAGGTGGTTGTCAAACACACATTCATAGGTGAGAATGGTGATGAGTGTCACGGATCATCACATTCATCAGGTTGAAGAACAAGTGGTATCTTAGAATAGAAGTAAGCGTGATTGAATGAAAAACAGTAGTAATTACATTAATCCATCAAGACACAGTAGAGCTCCTCACCCCCAACCATGGGGTTTAGAGACTCATACCGTAGAAGATACAATATGAAAGTGTAGTGTGTCATGAGATGAAGATACAATAGCAAAAAGTCCTATTTATAGTGAACTAGTGACCTAGGGTTTACAATAATGAGTAAATGACGTAAAAATCCACTTCCGGGGTCCACTTGGTGTGTTCTTGGGCTGAGCATTGAAGCTTTCATGTGTAGAGACTTTTCCTGGAGTTAAACGCCAGCTTTTGTGCTAGTTTGGGCGTTTAACTCCAACTTTTGTGCCAGTTTCGGCGTTAAACGCCGGGAATTCTGAAGCTGATTTGGGACGCCGGTTTGGGCCATCAATTCTTGGGCAAAGTATGGACTATTATATATTGCTGAAAAGCTCAGGATGTCTACTTTCCAACGCAATTGAGATCGCTCCAATTAAGCTTCTGTAGATCTATAAAATTCACTTCGAGTGCAAGGAGGTCAGAATCCAACAGCATCTGCAGTCCTTTTTCAGCCTCTGAATCAGAATTTTGCTCAGGTCCCTCAATTTCAGCCAGAAAATACCTGAAATCATAGAAAAACACACAAACTCATAGTAAAGTCCATAAAAGTGAATTTTAATTAAAAACTAAAAAAATATAATAAAAACTAACTAAAATGTACTAAAAACATACTAAAAATAGTGCCAAAAAGCGTATAAATTATCCGCTCATCACAACACCAAACTTAAATTGTTGCTTGATGAGCGGATAATTTATACGCTTTTTGGCATTGTTTTTAGTATGTTTTTGGTATGATCTAGTTAGTTTTTAGTTAAAATTCACTTTTCTGGACTTTACTATGAGTTTGTGTGTTTTTCTGTGATTTCAGGTATTTTCTGGCTGAAATTGAGGGTTCTGAGCAAAAATCTGATTCAGAGACTGAAAAGGACTGCAGATGCTGTTGGATTCTGACCTCCCTGCACTCGAAGTGGATTTTCTGGAGCTACAGAAGCCCAATTGGCGCGCTCTCAACGGCGTTGGAAAGTAGACATCCTGGGCTTTCCAGCAATATATGATAGTCCATACTTTGTCCAAGATTTGATGGCCCAAACCGGTGTGGCAATTCAGCCTCAGAAATTCCAGCGTTTAACGCTGGAACTGGCATAAAACTTGGAGTTAAACGCCCAAACTGGCATAAAAGCTGGCGTTTAACTCCAGAAAAGGTCTCTACACGAAAATGCTTCATTGCTCAGCCCAAGCACACACCAAGTGGGCCCGGAAGTGGATTTTTAAGTCATTTACTCATCTTTGTACACC
>NC_029780.3:16683487-16683782 GCF_000817695.3 Arachis duranensis | reverse complement strand
ACATAGAGTTGAAGAAAACCCCTCCAAGATGATTGAAATTGATGCTAGGGAGGAAAGTGCACACCTTCCAAGGCATATTCCATATGAAGACTTGGATGGGATAGAGAAAGAATTGAGTTCCCTTGGTGATGAAGATCAAGCATCAAGTCTTAGTGGTGAAGAATCCTTTGAACTTGAAGAACCTTCTCCCGGTGCATTTGAAAATGTTGTGGAGGTAAACTTCTTTCACCCTCCCAATTATAGTTTGATTAAGGGAAAAGGCTTAGATAGTATTGATGAACAAAGGATTGAATTA
>NC_029780.3:16681765-16683284 GCF_000817695.3 Arachis duranensis | reverse complement strand
ACGGATGGTCAACTTAGGATGCTTTGTGGGATGAAGCGTAAGCGAAAGATGTTTCGTGGTTGGCGTTACAAATCAAGGCTCATTATGGTTGATGCATCAAACATGCGATATAAAGGATGGAGTAGTGCTCAAATAGATGGGTCTAGAAGGATTGTTGGGCACTTTATAGAGAATTCGCCTTGTTCACCACCCGGATGGACTAATAATGATGATCAACCTCAAGACGGGTGTGAAAATAAAGTGTGGGATCCGGGAACACATGAGGATCAACATTGGGAGCCCATGGTTTGTGAAGAACTCCATCAAAGCTTGGAGATATTAATCTTGAATGATGGAGCTTATTGGAAGTCCAAGCATTGGTGGAAGTTCCAAGATGAATACAAGCACAAGCCACCTTGATGAGGAGCTCCCCATAAGTCCAACTTAAGGATAATAAATAAAAGTGCTAGGTGGGAGACACCCCACCATAGTAACTTCTTTTCATTTTCTCTTTTTGTACATATTGGTAGAATTGGTTTAAATTCTTGTTTTGATTGATTTGATGAGTTTAATTGGTATTTTAGTATGTTAAATAAGGTTTTAGGGTGTTTTGGTAGTTGCTTGGAGGTTTGGAATGCTTGGATTGGGGTAAAAACATACCAAAAATTTTTGAAAAATAGAGCACCATCCACGCGTACGCACACTGCGTGCGTACGCGTACATTGAGCATTTTCGACCATCCACGCGAGCGCGCCATGCACGCGTACGCGTGGGTTGAGAAGTTCCACCTTCCATGCATTAACCCGAGAGTTAGGCCCGCACTGTGCGTGCGTTGTGCCTTAGGCACAACCCCACTTGCGCGTACGCGCACATGACGCGTACGCGCCACTCTCGAAATAAGCCATCGACGCGGACGCACCATGTGCGCGTACGCGTGGATGCCCTTCCTTCACTACATTTCTTTTCTTCTCATTTTTCCATTTCTTTCCTTCTCCTTTCTTCTTTCCTTCTTCTACCCCTCATCCAACACTTCCAAACACCATTGATAACCATTTATTTTAGTTAGTTAATTAGTTAGATAGTTAGTTTGTTAGATAGCTTTAGTTTGGTTCTCATTTTATTTTCTCCATTTTCTTCATAAGTGTTGGATTATTGACTTTGTTTACTGATGTCAACACTATTAATATTTGATTCAACATTTATCTATTTATCTAATAGTATAATACTAAAAATTTTAAATTGAAATAACTAAAGTAAAATTATAGCCTTTGTTAATTTAGAATTGAAATTCACTGCATAGTTATTGTAATACCCGGTCTAACCAAAATCAATTAAATAATGATTTAAGTAGGAGCGAATATGGTTGGAAGATTTGGCGATTGGAATTTGATGATTTCAATGTGATATTTGGATTCAGTGAATTTTTCCGAGTCGGAAGACATAGTTTTCTGCGTAAAAACGCGCAGTGGGATTTTGACCGGCAGTACCGGCTGAGACCTGTCTGGTACTGCAGCTGAGAAAATTGATTATGAGTAAATAA
>NC_029780.3:16677238-16677899 GCF_000817695.3 Arachis duranensis | reverse complement strand
TGAATATTAGGGTGTTACATTATGGTATCAGAGCAGTTCGTCCTCGTGAGCCTGAGGGATGGAACTGCTTATGCTTCAATGCATACTCTGAGTCTGTGCCTGTGCTAGTTAGGGTATCTAACTGATACATCTAGCATGAAGTTCATGAGTGTACCTTTGGTACTTTGAAGCACTATTCTTCCGATATTGAGACTGATCAACTTGATATCGATTGTTTGGTGTGTAGAGGAACCAGATGGCGCCTCGTGGACGTGAGAGAGATCGTACGAGTACTCAGGAACCAGAAATCAACCCGAATAACCCGGTAAGCCTTATGGCGGCTTTGGAGAATATGGCTGCTGCTATGCAGACCACTGCAGAGGCTCTTGGGCAACAGATAAACAATAATGGCAATGGTGGAAGAGGAGCTCAAGGCCCAATGACACTAGCAACTTTCTTAAAGGTTAATCCACCTAAGTTCAAGGGAACCACCGATTCGACTGAAGCTGATACTTGGTTTCAGGCCATAGAGCGAGCACTGCAAGCGCAGTTGGTGCCTGAAGAGCAACGTGTTGAATTTGCTACCTATCTGCTCACGGGAGAAGCATCACATTGGTGGCAAGGGGCTCGACGTCTCCTGCAACAGGGGAATGATCCTATCACTTGGGATGCCTTCCAGGTG
>NC_029780.3:16676731-16677138 GCF_000817695.3 Arachis duranensis | reverse complement strand
TGCTCCGGGTCAATGCTTGTGTTTTCTCTCTGGTTGTAAGGGTGACAGGGCACCGATACCCTCTAATGGCGACAGGGCGCAGATGGCGACAGGGCGCATATACCCTCTAATGGCGACAGGGCGCATATACCCTCTAATGGCGACAGGGCGCATATACCCTCTAATGGTGACAGGGCACATATTCCCTCTAATGATATTAATACGCAACAGAGAGACTGTGCTCGGGTTAGCTACCGGACACGTCGGGTTGGCTTGGTAACCGACAGATGATATCATCAGCCATAGGGCAGGCATACATCATTTGCATATGTTTGAATTGTTTGAGTTTGCCTATTTGTTTTGGATTGCTATATCATATATGCTATGTTACCTGATTACGTGCTACTTGTTCTACTTGTACCTTATTG
>NC_029780.3:16673419-16675034 GCF_000817695.3 Arachis duranensis | reverse complement strand
GTCAAAATAATGAAAATTTTTCAAGATTTCTATCTATAGGGCACCTCAATTGATTTGAGTGAAAACTCTTCATTAAACTTGCTTGAATTATATATATTGTGGATCATGTTTTTGAGCTAAGAACACAAGCAAGTGAGATTTGAGTCTAATGGTGTGGTTACATCCTATAACCACTTATTTTCCTTCTTGTGTGCATTATTCTCTTTCTATGATTGTAATCTTTGATTTGTTTGATTCTTTATGTCCATTATTTTGTGTATTCATGCATTTATATGATTGAGGCCATCATTTCATTTAGCTCACTTACTTAAATAGCCTACCTTTTACCTACAATTGTTAGCCAACTTTGAGCCTACAATTAACGCACTTGTTCTTAATTTTAGCACATTACAAGCCTTAAAGCGAAAAACAATAAATGTCCTTATTTGGATCTTTGATTAGCTTAGGCTAGTGTGTGTGAGTATCATTCAAGTGTGGGAATCTTGGGACATTGGGTGAATAAAAGGGTAGTTTTGTATTATTATTGGAAATATTGGGAATTGGGTACATACTCATGTATTAATCAAATGTAAAACCTTATGCATTGAGGTTCTTGTATATAGAAAGAAAAAAATGAGAAAAACAAAAGAAAAAGAAAAGAAAAATAATATGGAAAAGAAAAAAAGAAAAAAATAGAAAAAAATAGAAAAAGAAGAAAAAGAAAGTAATAAAAAGGGGACAAAATGCCCCAAAGCAAAGTGAAGCCCAATAAGATCAATGCATAAGTGTTGTGAAATGAAAAGGGATGCATGAGTATGTGAAAAAGTGAGTAGAATGGGTAGTTAGGTTAGAACTTAAATTGCATAGGTTGTCATAGGTTAGGTGGGAAGTCTAGGTTAATCAAAGATTCAAATTTCAAGTCCACTTGACCAAATATGCGTCCTACCTTGACCCTAGCCCCATTACAACCGAAGAAAAGACCTCATGATACTTGTATGCATGCATGAAATATATGTTGATTGTTAGAAGAAGAACAAACCTTGGAAAGCATGATTAGGGGAGAATTGAGTGAATCGACCCTAAACACTTGAGCGAATAGAGTGTAAACACATCCGGTGAGGGTTCGATGGGAGCGAATAGAGTGCAAATACATCCGGTGAGGGTTTGATACTCAATTACATGTTTCCATCTATAAGTATCATCTCTTCATGCAAGTTTGTAAAAATATTTAATAACTCAATTCAATTGTGGATTAGACTTGCTAGTCCTTAGTCCTTGTGCATATATGCTTCTTGAAGATTGATTTACTTTGACCAAGCAATTGCATTCATGTAGATAGTTGCATATAGGTAGATTGCATTTAGTTAGTTCCATTGAATAAATGCCATACCCTTTACTTCATTCTTGGTTTAAGCATGAGGACATGCTTGGTTTAAGTGTGGGGAGGTTGACAAACCCCATTTGTAGGGTTTATCTTGTATTAACTTTAAGGGATTTTATCACCTTTCACCCACATTTATTCAATAAAATAGCATGGTTTTGTATATTCTCCTTTAATTGGGCTTAAGAGTGAAAACATGCTTTTTAGGCCTTAAAATAGCTAAATCTAATTCACCTTGATTCCATTAGATGCCTT
>NC_029780.3:16671382-16672465 GCF_000817695.3 Arachis duranensis | reverse complement strand
AATCAATCCTGATAATTTCTGATATCCTGACTAAGATTTACAAGATAACCATAGCTTGCTTCAAGCCGACAATCTCCGTGGGATCGACCCTTACTCGCGCGTAAGGTATTACTTGGACGACCCAGTGCACTTGCTGGTTAGTTGTGGCGGGATTGCAAAGTGTGATTGCAATTTCGTGCACCAAGTTTTTGGCGCCGTTGCCGGGGATTGTTCGAGTTTGGACAACTGACGGCTTATCTTGTTGCTTAGATTAGGACTGTTTTGTTTTTGTTGGTTTAGAGTCTTTTTAGTTGAGTCTAGTTTCATATTTTAAGTTTGGTGTCAATTGCATGCTTTTGCTTTTCTTTTAGTTTTTCGATTTTGCATATCCTTAATCTCTTTTTGATCTTTAAAAATTCTAAGTTTGGTGTCCTCTTTGTGTTTTTCCCTTAAAAATTATCGAAAATTAGTGTTTGATTTTCTAAAAGTTTTAAGTTTGGTGTCATTTTGTTGTTTTTCTCTTTCCTCTATTCAAAAATCAAATCTTTTTCATAAAAATTTTTCAATCATATCTTTTTAATTGCTCTTTTCAAAATCTTTTTATTTAACTAATTGATTTAGTTCTCAATTTGCTTTGATCTTATTTTCTTTTTGATTTTCGAATTTTTATCTTAATTTCCTTTTATTTTATTTTATTTTTTCGTTTAATTCTTCAAAAAAAAAACAAAATTTATCTATTTGCAATTCATATCATTTCCCTTTATCCATTATGGACTTAAGTGGGATTGATCAGTCCAGAAGGACTCTGGGGTCATATGCTAACCCCATTACAGCTGCATATGGGAGTAGCATCTGTACACCTCCCATCAAAGCAAGCAGCTTTGAGCTAAATCCTCAACTCATTATCATAGTGCAGCAAAATTGCCAGTATTCCGGTCTTCCACAGGAAGAGCCTACTGAGTTTCTGGCACAATTCTTACAAATTGCTGACACAGTACATGATAAAGAGGTGGATCAGGATGTCTACAGACTATTACTGTTTCCATTTGCTGTAAAAGATCAAGCTAAAAGGTGGTTGAATAACCAACCTACAGCAAGCATAAA
>NC_029780.3:16669883-16670978 GCF_000817695.3 Arachis duranensis | reverse complement strand
TAAACAGATAACAGAGGAATGTCAAGCAGTTCAACTGAGGAGTGGGAAGACACTGAATAACACTGCTCAAAAGAGCAAAAGGTCAAATAAGGAACAATTGACAGAGGATAACCAACCCACTATTCAAAATCCCTCTGAGGACAGTAAGAGCCCGGAGAGGAATACTTGTGGCGTTCAAACGCCAGAGAGGGAAGGAAAGCTGGCGTTAAACGCCCATTCCTTGCCCAGTTCTGGCGTTCAAACGCCAGAAAAGGGGGAAAAGTTGGCGTTAAACGCCCATTTTTCACCCAATCCTGGCGTTCAGACGCCAAGGGGGGATCACACACCTGAGAGTGCTGACAGTAATCCCTCTAACAAGGCTTCTTCAACCACTTCTGTAAGGAATAAACCTGCAGCATCTAAGGTTGAAGAATATAAAGCCAAGATGCCTTATCCTCAAAAACTCCGCCAAGCGGAACAGGATAAGCAATTTGCCCGCTTTGCAGACTATCTAAGGACTCTTGAAATAAAGATTCCGTATGCAGAGGCACTTGAGCAAATACCTTCCTATGCTAAGTTCATGAAAGAAATCTTAAGTCATAAGAAGGATTGGAGAGAAACTGAAAAAGTGTTTCTCACTGAAGAATGCAGTGCAGTCATTTTAAAAAGCTTACCAGAAAAGCTTCAAGATCCAGGAAGCTTTATGGTACCATGCACATTAGAAGGTGCCTGCACCAAGACAGCCCTATGTGATCTTGGAGCAAGCATCAATCTAATACCTGCATCCACTATCAGAAAGCTTGGGTTGACTGGAGAAGTCAAACCAACCCGGATATGCCTCCAACTTGCTGATGGCTCCATTAAATATCCATCAGGCATAATAGAGGATATGATTGTCACGGTTGGGCCATTCGCCTTTCCAACTGACTTTGTGGTGCTGGAAATGGAGGAGCACAAGAGTGCAACTCTCATTCTAGGAAGACCTTTCCTAGCAACTGGACGAACTCTCATTGATGTACAGAGAGGGGAAGTAACTCTGAGAGTCAATGAGGATGAGTTCAAGTTGAATGCTGTAAAAGCCATGCAGCATCCAGACACACCAAATGACTGCATGGG
>NC_029780.3:16659252-16663029 GCF_000817695.3 Arachis duranensis | reverse complement strand
ATGGACTATCATATATTGCTGGAAAGCCCAGGATGTCTACTTTCCAACGCCGTTGAGAGAGCGCCAATTGAGCTTCTGTAGCTCCAGAAAATCCACTTAGAGTGCAGGGAGGTCAGAATCCAACAACATCTGCAGTTCTTTTTCAGCCTCTGAATCAGATTTTTGCTCAAGTCCCTCAATTCCAGCCAGAAAATACCTGAAATCACAGAAAAACACACAAACTAAAACACACTAAAAACATACTAAAAAAATTCCAAAAAGCGTACAAATTATCCGCTCATCACAACACCAAACTTAAATTGTTGCTTGTCCCCAAGCAACTAAAAATCAAATAGGATAAAAAGAAGAGAACATACTATAGACTCCAAAATATCAATGAAACTTAGCTCCAATTAGATGAGCGGGACTAGTAGCTTTTTGCATCTGAACAGTTTTGGCATCTCATTTTATCCTTTGAAATTTAGAATGATTGGCATCTATAGGAACTCGGAATTCAGATAGTGTTATTGATTCTCCTAGTTAAGTATGTTGATTCTTGAACACAGCTACTTTATGAGTCTTGGCCGTGGCCCAAAGCACTCTGTTTTCCAGTATTATCACCGGATACATACATGCCACAGACACATAACTGGGTGAATCTTTTCAGATTGTGACTCAGCTTTGCTAGAGTCCCCAATTAGAGGTGTCCAGGGTTCTTAAGCACACTCTTTTTGCTTTGGATCACGACTTTAACCGCTCAATCTCAAGCTTTTCACTTGACACCTTCATGCCACAAGCACATGGTTAGGGACAGCTTGGTTTAGTCGCTTAGGCCAGGATTTAATTCCTTTAGGCCCTCCTATCCACTGATGCTCAAAGCCTTGGATCCTTTGTAGTATCCTTGCCTTTTGGTTTTAAGGGCTATTGGCTTTTTCTGCTTGCTTTTTTTTCTTTTTCTTTTTTTTGTATTCACTGCTTTTTCTTGCTTCAAGAATCAATTTGATGATTTTTCATATCCTCAATAACATTTCTCCTTTTCCATCGTTCTTTCAAGAGCCAACAAATTTAACATTCTTTAAACAACAAATTCAAAAGACATATGCACTGTTCAAGCATTCATTCAGAAAACAAAAGGTATTGTCACTACATCAAACTAATTCAACTAGTTTCAAAGATGAATTCGAAATTCTGTTGTTCCGAGGGTTACCTGAAACTGTAGGTTGGTCTCGGATGAGATCTTCTGTGTTGGTCGAAGCCGACGTGTCTGGCAGGTGTACGGCGGCCGGAGCTGGTGTGTCCGACTTGTTGGACTTGGTGGTGGTGCTGATCCTTCGTCCCCGGAGGGTGGGGGGTACCTGCAAGGGACTCCGATGCTTAAGTTAGCAAGGGTATTAAGCAGGTATTGAGTAGAATCAGAGTATGAGTTATACCTGGGTGCTCCAGTGTATTTATAATGGTGAAATGTGGCCTCCTGTGGATAAGATAAGTTAGTTATCTTATCTTACCTTTATCTTATCTTTAAGTGAGGTCATCTTTAAGGGAACCGCCTTTATCTCTATGGGCTGGGCTGCCCTTGGATTTGGGACGTGTTCCTCTATTTAGGCCCTTTGTTTGGGCTTTCCTATCTCTTGGCTGAGCTCTTTGAGAAGAGGTCGGGTTATCCTGATCTGAAGAGGTCGGTCGCTTTGTCTGTAGAACATCCCGGGTCGGATAACTCGACCCAGGGTATGAACACCTGTACTTCTTATTCTTTTGTGATTAAAGCATTTTTCATTTAAGAGAGGTGATGGATTCATGGGACATTCATGGAATAAGAACAAGACTAAAAAATAAATATAAGATAAGACCAATAGTAATAGAAAACAGAAAATTAAAAACAGAAATTTAAATGACTATAAAATAGATTCCTAATGATAAAGGTTATCACAGAGTTAGGACTCAACAACCTTGATTTTGAGAAGTAGATGCTCCCTCAACTTGTGGGGTGTTTGACCCTTCAAGGGAGAGTTTCTGGCGCTTCAGCTCCTGTAGCTCACGCTCCTGTTTCTCTTGTTCCTTCAGCAATTTGCAGAGCATGCAGTTTTGATTTTGCTGTTCTTCCTTAATTTGTTCCATAGCTTCTTGTAGCTTGGCAAAAGATGCTTCTAGGCGGGCCCAGTAGTCAAATTCAGGAAGTTCAGGGAGGAATTCCTGCGCCCTCCTTTTGATTGAGTTATCTTGCATTTGTCCTTCCATTGACTTCTTGGTGATTGGATGTTCAATTGGGATGAATTCATCTACTCCCATCCTTACCCCAGCATCTTTATATAGCAAAGAGATTAAGCTTGGGTAAGCCATTTTGGCTTCAGTGGAGTTCTTATTTGCAATTGTGTAAATCTCACAAGAAATTAGATGATGAATCTCCACTTCTTTTCCCAGCATAATGCAATGAATCATCACTGCTCTCTTGACAGTGACCTCAGAACAGTTACTAGTGGGCAATATAGAACGCCCAATGAAGTCTAGCCAACCTCTTGCAATTGGTTTGAGATCTCCCCTCTTGAGTTGGTTTGGGACACCTTTTGGATTGGTTATCCACTTAGTTCCAGGGAGGCATATGTCCTCTAGAACTTGATCCAACCCCTTATCTGCTCTCACCATTCTCCTATTAAAGGATTCATGATCTTCTTGTAGTTGAGGCAGTTTGAAGACCTCTCTTATTTTGTCCAGATGGAAGTAAATAGTTCTCCCTCTGACCATGGTTCTGTAGGTATGGAAAGCAGTTCCAGTCATTCTCTGCTTATCTATCAGCCACAGATTTGAGTAGAATTCCTGAACCATGTTTCTTCCAACCTTTGTCTCAGGATTGGCTAGAATTTCCCATCATCTATTTTGAATTTGCTCTTGGACGTCCGGATATTCATCTTCTTTCAGATCGAATTTAACTTCCGAGATCCCTGACCTTAGACCCATTATTTTGTGGTAATGGTCTGCATGTTCTTTGGTTAAGAACCTCTCTTGACTCCAAAGATTCTTTGGAGTATTCTCTTTCTTGCCTCTTGAATTGATTTGTTTTCCTTTGGGAGCCATGGTCTTGATGAGCCTTAGCTTAGTGATCATAAAAAAGCACACCAAACTTAGAGGTTTGCTTGCCCTCAAGCAAAAGAAAGGAAAGGGGAGAGAGAGGAGGAGAAGCAAATTCGAATGGTGAAGAGAGGGGGATGGCCGAATGTGTATTTATAAGGGAGGGGGAGGGATTTCGAAAGTTTTGAAAGAGATTTGAGAAGATATGGAAATAATTTGAGAAAATACTTGAGGTTTTGAAGAAGATTTGGAAAGGATTTGAAAGAGATTTAAGAAATAATTTAGAAAATTGTTCGATTTTTGAAATTTGAGGGTGAATGATGAAAATTTGTAACATGTTTATGTAGAAAATTATGGGTCAAAACATGAAAGTGTGAAAAAATTTGAAGTGGAAAGCAAAATCTCCTTCCCCTGCCTTTCTGGTGTTAAACGCCCAGAATGGTATCCATTCTGGCGTTTAACGCCCAATTGTTGGCCACTATGGGCGTTTAACGCCCAGCCAGGCACCTTGGGTGGCGTTAAATGCCAGGAACCCTTTTATCACTGGGCATTTTGCTGAACGCCCAGGATGCTGCAATTCTGGGGTTAAACGCCCAAAATGGTGCCCATTCTGGCGTTTAACGCCCAAAATGGTGTCTTTACTGGCGTTAAACGCCCAGAATGGTATCCATTCTGGCGTTTAACGCCCAGAGTGCCCTTTACTGGCGTTTTCTTGCCAGCAAGCTCCTTTTCTCT
>NC_029780.3:16658553-16659145 GCF_000817695.3 Arachis duranensis | reverse complement strand
ATAATCACATACGGGCCCTTCCATCGGGATTTCAGTTTTCCTGGGAATAGTCTGAGCCTAGAGTTGAAGAGCAGAACTTTTTGTCCTGGCTCGAAGACTCTGGATGACAACTTCTTGTCATGCCACTTTTTTGCCTTTTCCTTATAAAATTTTGCATTTTCAAAGGTACTGAGTCTGAATTCCTCTAGCTCATTTAGCTGGAGCAATCTTTTTTCACCAGCTAACTTAGCATCCAGGTTTAGGAATCTGGTTGCCCAGTAGGCTTTATGTTCCAGTTCCACGGGAAGATGACAGGCCTTGCCATACACAAGTTGGTATGGAGAGGTTCCTATAGTAGTCTTGAATACTGTTCTGTATGCCCACAGAGCATCATCCAAGCTCTTTGCCCAATCCTTTCTACGGGCAATTACAGTCCGTTCCAGGATTCTTTTTAGCTCTCTATTAGAGACTTCAGCTTGCCCATTTGTCTGTGGATGATACGGAGTTGCTACTTTGTGGCTAATTCCATATTGAACCATAGCAGAGTACAGCTGTTTATTGCAGAAATGAGTGCCCCCATCACTGATTAGTACTCTGGGAACACCAAACCTGC
>NC_029780.3:16657406-16658446 GCF_000817695.3 Arachis duranensis | reverse complement strand
ATTTAGATACATAGTCTACTGCCACCAGAATATAAGTGTTTGAGTATGATGGTGGGAAGGGACCCATGAAGTCAATACCCCATACATCAAACAATTCAATCTCTAAGATCCCTTGTTGAGGCATGGCGTAACCAGGAGGCAAGTTACCAGCTCTTTGGCAACTGTCACAGTTACGCATAAACTCTCGGGCATCCCTATAGAGAGTAGGCCAGTAGAAGCCACATTGGAGGACCTTAGTGGTTGTTCGCTCACTTCCGAAATGTCCCCCATACTGTGATCCATGGCAATGCCATAGGATCCTTTGTGCTTCCTCTCTAGGTACACATCTGCAGATCATTCCGTCTGTACATCTCTTAAAGAGATATGGCTCATCCCATAGGTAGTACTTGGCATCTGAAATTAATTTTTTTCTTTGTACCCTATTGTACTCCTGGGGTATGAACCTCACAGCTTTATAGTTTGCAATGTCTACAAACCATGGTGCTTCCTGAATGGCAAAGAGTTGCTCATCTGGAAAGGTCTCAGAGATCTCAGTAGAGGGGAGGTGGTGCACGAAATTGTGATCATCAATGGCGCCATCAACATGGTGCGCTCAATTGCAATCTCAACTTTTTATCACAACTTCGCACAACTAACCAGCAAGTGCACTGGGTCGTCCAAGTAATAAACCTTACGCGAGTAAGGGTCGATCCCACGGAGATTGTTGGTATGAAGCAAGCTATGGTCATCTTGTAAATATCAGTCAGGCATATTCAAATGGTTATAGATGATTTATGAATAAAGCATAAAATAAAGATAGAGATACTTATGTAATTCATTGGTGAGAATTTCAAATAAGCGTATGGAGATGCTTTGTCCCTTTTGTCTCTCTGCTTTCCTACTGTCTTCATCCAATCATTCTTACTCCTTTCCATGGCAAGCTGTATGTTGGGCATCACCATTGTCAGTGGCTACAATCACGTCCTCTCAGTGAAAATGTTCAACGCGCTCTGTCACAGCACGGCTAATCATCTGTCGGTTCTCAATCAGGTTGGAATAGA
>NC_029780.3:16656888-16657193 GCF_000817695.3 Arachis duranensis | reverse complement strand
CAAGAGATAAACATTCAATCCTTGTTTGCTTGTAGAACGGAAGTGGTTGTCAGGCACGCGTTCATAAGTGAGAATGATGATGAGTGTCACATAATTATCACATTCATCATGTTCTTGGGTGCTAATGAATATCTTAGAACAAGAATAAGCTGAATTGAATAGAAGAACAATAGTAATTGCATTAATACTCGAGGTACAGCAGAGCTCCACACCTTAATCTATGATGTGTAGAAACTCCACCGTTGAAAATACATAAGTGATAATAGTGATCATTGGCTTCGGCCCCAGAGAGGGAACCAGAAGAA
>NC_029780.3:16652761-16656854 GCF_000817695.3 Arachis duranensis | reverse complement strand
AAGATGTCTAATACAATAGCAAAAGGTCCTATTTGTAGAGAACTAGTAGCTTAGGGTTTACAAAGATGAGTAAATGACATAAAAATCCACTTCCGGGCCCACTTGGTGTGTGCTTGGGCTGAGCATTGAAGCATTTTCGTGTAGAGACTTTTCTTGGAGTTAAACTCCAGCTTTTGTGCCAGTTTGGGCATTTAACTCCCATTCTTGTGCCAGTTACGGCGTTTAACGCCAGAATTCTTAAGCTGACTTGGAACGCCGGTTTGGGCCATCAAATCTCGGGCAAAGTATAAACTATTATATATTGCTGGAAAGCCCAAGATGTCTACTGTCATACGCAATTGAGAGCGCGCCAATTAGGCTTCTGTAGCTCCAGAAAATCTACTTCGAGTGCAGGAAGGTCAGAATCCAACAGCATCTGCAGTCATTTTCAGCCTCTGAATCAGATTTTTGCTCAGGTCCCTCAATTTCAGCCAGAAAATATCTGAAATCACAGAAAAACACACAAACTCATAGTAAAGTCCAAAAAAGTGAATTTTAACTAAAACTAATAAAAATATAATAATAACTAACTAAAACATACTAAAAACATACTAAAAACAATGCCAAAAAGCGTATAAATTATCCGCTCATCACAACACCAAACTTAAATTATTGCTTGTCCCCAAGCAACTGAAAATCAAATAAGATAAAAAGAAGAGAATATGCAATGAATTCCAAAAACATCTATGAAGATCAGTATTAATTAGATGAGCGGGGCTTTTAGCTTTTTGCCTCTGAACAGTTTTGGCATCTCACTCTATCCTTTGAAATTCAGAATGATTGGCTTCTGGTGCACGAAATTGCAATCACACTTTTGCAATCCCGCACAACTAACCAGCAAGTGCACTAGGTCGCCCAAGTAATACCTTACGTGAGTAAGGGTCGATCCCACGGAGATTGTCGGATTGAAGCAAGCTATGGTTATCTTGTAAATCTTAGTCAGGATATCAGAAATTATCAAGTTTGATTGTGAAAAGTAAAAGAACATGAAATAACTACTTGTTTTGCAGTAATGGGGAATAGGTTGAGGTTTTGGAGATGCTCCATGTTCTGAATCTCTGCTTTCCTATTGTCTTCTTCTTCAAGCACGCAAGGCTCCTTCCATGGCAAGCTGTATGCAAGGGTTTCACCGTTGTCAGTGGCTACCTCCCATCCTCTCAGTGGAAATGTTCAACGCACCCTGTCACGGCACGGCTATCCATCTGTCGGTTCTCAATCAGGCCGGAATAGAATCCAGTGATTCTTTTGCGTCTGTCACTAACGCCCAGCCTTCAGGAGTTTGAAGCTCGTCACAGTCATTCAATCATTGAATCCTACTCAGAATACCACAGACAAGGTTTAGACCTTCCGGATTCTCTTGAATACCGCCATCAGTTCTAGCTTATACCACGAAGATTCTGGTTAAAGAATCCAAGAGATATCTACTTAATCTAAGGTAGAACGGAGGTGGTTGTCAAGCACACGTTCATATTTGAGAATGATGATGATTGTCACGGATCATCACATTCATCCGATTTAAGAACAAGTGATATCTTAGAATGGAAGCAAGCATGATTGAATGAAAAACAGTAGTAATTGCATTAATCCATCAAGACACAGCAGAGCTCCTCACCCCCAACCATGGGGTTTAGAGACTCATGTTGTAGAAGATACAATGAGAAACGTGTAAAGTGTCATGAGGTACAGATACAATGTCAAAAGATCCTATTAATAGTAAGCTAGTAACCTAGGGTATACAGAAATGAGTAAATGACGTAAAAATCCACTTCTGGTTCCACTTAGGGTGTGCTTGGGCTGAGCACTGAAGCTTTCATGTGTAGAGACTTTTTCTGGAGTTAAACGCCAGCTTTCATGCCAGTTTGGGCGTTTAACTCCAATTTTTATGCCAGTTCCAGCGTTAAACGCTGGAAATTCTGAGGCTGATTTGCAACGCCGGTTTGGGCCATCAAATCTCGGGCAAAGTATGAACTATTATACATTGCTGGAAAGCCCAGGATGTCTACTTTCCAACGCCGTTGAGAGCGTGCCAATTGGGCTTCTGTAGCTCTAGAAAAGCCACTTCGAGTGCAAGGAGGTCAGAATCCAACAGCATCTGCAGTCCTTTTCAGTCTCTGAATCAGATTTTTGCTCAGGACCCTCAATTTCAGCCAGAAAATACCTGAAATCACAGAAAAACACACAAAATCATAGTAAAGTCCAGAAAAGTGAATTATAACTAAAAACTAATAAAAATATACTAAAAACTAGTTAAAATATACTAAAAACATACTAAAAACAATGCCAAAAAGCGTATAAATTATCCACTCATCACAACACCAAACTTAAATTGTTGCTTGTCCCCAAGCAACTGAAAATCAAAATAGGATAAAAAGAAGAGAATATACTATAGACTCCAAAATATCAAGGAAACTTAGCTCAAATTAGATGAGCGGGACTAGTAGCTTTTTGCTTCCGAACAGTTTTGCAATCTCACTCTATCCTTTGAAGTTCAGGATGATTGGCATCTATAAGAACTCAGAACTCAGATAGTGTTATTGATTCTCCTAGTTAAGTATAATGATTCTTGAACATAGCTATGTCATGAGTCTTGGCTGTGGCCCAAAGCACTCTGTCTTCCAGTATTACCACCGGATACATACATGCCACAGACACATACTTGGGTGAACCTTTTCAGATTATGACCCAGCTTTGCTAGATTCCCCAATTAGAGGTGTCCAGGGTTCTTAAGCACACTCTTTTTGCCTTGGATCACAACTTTATTTCTTCTCTTTTTTTTTCTTTTCTATTTTTTTCGTTTTTTTTTTAGATTTTTGAATCACTGCTTTTTCTTGCTTCAAGAATCAATTTGATGATTTTTCAGATCCTCAATAACAGTTCTCCTTTTCCCTCATTCTTTCAAGAGCCAACAATTTTAACATTCTTAAATCAACAAATTCAAAAGACATATGCACTGTTCAAGCATTCATTCAGAAAACAAAAAGAATTGTCACCACATCAAACTAATTCAACTAGTTTCAGAGATAAATTCGAAATCCCGTACTTCTTGTTCTTTTGTAATAAAAACATTTTTCATTTAAGAAAGGTGATGGATTCATAGGACATTCATAGCTTTAAGGCATAGACACTAAGATACTAATGATCATGTACTAAGACACAAACATAGATAAACATGAGCATAAAAATTCGAAAAATAGAAAATAAAGAACAAGGAGATTAAAGAACGGGTCCACCTTAGTGATGGCGGCTTGTTCTTCCTCTTGAAGATCTTATGGAGTGCTTGAGCTCCTCTCTCATGATTCTATGATCTTCTTTAATGTCATGGAGGAGGATGGAATGTTCTTTGTGCTCCACCCTTAGTTGTCCCATGTTGGAACTTAATTCTCCTAGGGAGGTGTTGATTTGCTCCCAATAGTTTTGTGGAGGAAAGTGCATCCCTTGAGATGAATATCTCCATCTCCCATGGCTCAGAGGTGGAAGCTTTTGCCTTCCCTTTCCTCTTTCTAGAGGTTTCTCCGGCCTTAGGTGCCATAAATGATTATGGAAAAACAAAAAGCAACGCTTTTACCACACCAAACTTAGAAGATTTGCTCGTCCTCGAGCAAAAGAAGAAAGAAGAGAGAGTGGTGGGGTAGGTGGGGATCCTGTGGGGTCCACAGATCCTGAGGTGTCAAGGATAATTCATCCATGCACCAAGTGGCGAGCAAAAATGCTCCTTCTGCCATTCCTGGCGTTAAACGCCGGGCTGGTGCCCATTTCTGGCGTTTAACAGCTTGGTGCCCATTCCTGGCATTTAACGCCAGTCTGGTGCCCCTTTCTGGCGTTTAACGCCAGTCTGGTGCCCCTTTCTGGCGTTAAACGCCCAGAATGGTGCCAGACTGGGCGTTAAACGCCCATTTGCTACCCTTACTGGCGTTTAAACGCCAGCAGGATCTTCCTCCAGGGTGTGTTGTTTTTCTTTCTGTTTTTCATTCTGTTTTTGCTTTTTCAATTGATTTTGTGACTTTCCATGATCATCAACCTATAGAAAACATAAAATAACAAAGGAAAATAATAA
>NC_029780.3:16650731-16651292 GCF_000817695.3 Arachis duranensis | reverse complement strand
CTTAAGATCACTTATGGACCACCCAAGAGTTGTCTTGTGTGTCCTTAGCACTTGAATTAGTGCTTCCTCTTTCTGTGGATTTAAAGCAGAGCTTATGATCACTGGAAAAGTGTCACCTTCTCCCAGAAATGCATATTTCAGGGATGGTGGTAGTGGCTTGAGCTCGGATTTAGGAGGCTTATCTTCTTCCTGAGGAATTTTCAGAATTTCTTTTATTTCCTTTAGTTGCTCCAGATCAGGCTGAACATCTTTAAAGATGTCATCTAGCTCTGATTCAAGACTTTCAGTCATATTGACCTCCTCCACCAAAGAGTCAATAATATCAGTGCTCATGCAGTCATTTGATGTGTCTGGATGCTGCATAGCTTTGACAACATTCAACTTGAACTCATCCTCAATGACTCTCAGGGTTAATTCCCCTTTTTGGACGTCAATGAGGGTCCGTCCAGTTGCTAGGAAAGGTCTTCCTAGAATGAGAGTTGCACTCTTGTGCTCCTCCATTTCCAGCACTACAAAGTCAGTGGGAAAGGCAAATGGCCCAACCTTGACAATCATGTCCTC
>NC_029780.3:16648629-16650366 GCF_000817695.3 Arachis duranensis | reverse complement strand
AGTTTCTGAGGATAAGGCATCTTGGCTTTATATTCCTCAACCTTAGTTGCTACAGGTTTATTCCTTACAGAAGTGGTTGGAGAAGCCTTTTTAGAGGGGTTACTATCAGCACTCACAGGTGTCTGATTCCCCATTGGCGTTTGAACGCCAGGGTTGGGTGGAAAATGGGCATTTAACGCCAACTTTTCTCCCTTTTCTGGCGTTTGAACGCCAGAACTGGGCAGGGAATTGGCGTTTAACGCCAGCTTTCCCTCCTTTTCTGGCGTTTGAACGCTGATAGCATTCCTCTCTGGGCTCTTACTGTCCTCAGAGGGATTTTGGGTAGTTGGTTGGTCATCCTCTGTCAGTTGTTCCTTTCTTAGCTTTTTGCTGCTTTGAGTTGATACATTCAACGTCTTCCCACTCCTTAATTTAACAGCTTGTCATTCTTCTGTTATCTGTTTAGATAGTTGCTGTCTTGTCTGATTCAATTGTGCTTCCATATTCTTGTTAGCATTTTTAGTGTCTTGGAGCATCTCTTTAAATTCTGCTAATTGTTTTGTCATAAGGAGTAATTACTGATTAAGCTCAATCATCTGTTCTTGAGGATTAGGATCAGTGGCTACTGCCATGACTTCCTCTTTTGGAGAGAACTCATTGCTAGAGTACAAATGTTGATTTCTAGCAACAGTATCTATAAGCTCTTGAGCCTCTTCAATTGTCTTCCTCATATGTATAGATCCACCAGCTGAGTGGTCTAGAGACATCTGAGCTTTTTCTGTAAGCCCATAGTAGAAGATGTCTAACTGTACCCACTCTGAAAACATTTCAGAGGGGCATTTTCTTAGCATACCTCTATACCTCTCCCAGGCATTATAAAGGGATTCATTATCCTCTTGTTTAAAGCCTTGGATGTCCAGCCTTAGCTGTGTCATCTTTTTTGGAGGGTAAAATTGATTCAGGAATTTGTCTGATAACTGTTTCCATATTTTTATGCTTGCTGTAGGTTGGTTATTCAACCACCTCTTAGCTTGATCTTTTACAGCAAATGAAAACAGTAATAGTCTGTAGACATCCTGATCCACCTCTTTATCATGTACTATGTCAGCAATTTGTAAGAACTGTGCCAGAAACTCAGTAGGCTCTTCCTGAGGAAGACCGGAATACTGGCAATTTTGCTGCACTATGATAATGAGTTGAGGGTTTAGCTCAAAGCTGCTTGCTTTGATGGGAGGTGTACAGATACTACTCCCATATGCAGCTATAATGGGGTTAGCATATGACCCCAGAGTCCTTCTGGACTGATCAATCCCACTTAGGTCCATAATGGATAAAGGGAAACGATATGGATTGCAAATAGATAAAAATATATTTTTTTTGAATTAACCTAAAAATAAAATATTTTTTTTTGAATTAACCGAAAAAAATAAAATAAAATAAAACAAAAGGAAAATAAAATAAAAATTCGAAAATTAAAAGAAAATAAGATCAAAGCAAATTGAAAACTGAATCAATTAGTTAATTAAAAAGATTTTGAGATTAGCAATTAGAAAGATATGATTGAAAAATTTTTTTGAAAAAGATTTGATTTTTGAAATGAAGAAAGAGAAAAACAACAAAATGACACCAAACTTAAAATTTTTAGAAAATCAAACACAATTTTTCGAAAATTTTAAAGGAAAAACACAAAGAGGACACCAAACTTAGAATTTTTACGAATCAAAAAGGGACTAAAGACATGCAAATTCGAAAATTAAA
>NC_029780.3:16646864-16648120 GCF_000817695.3 Arachis duranensis | reverse complement strand
GAGGTGGTTGTCAGGCACACGTTCATAGTTGAGAATGATGATGATTGTCACGGATCATCACATTCATCCGATTTAAGAACAAGTGATATCTTAGAATGGAAGCAAGCATGATTGAGTGAAAAACAGTAGTAATTGCATTAATCCATCAAGACACAGCAGAGCTCCTCACCCCCAACCATGGGGTTTAGAGACTCATGCCGTGGAAGGTACACAAAGAAACGTGTAAAGTGTCATGAGGTACAGATACAATGTCAAAAGATCCTATTAATAGTAAGCTAGTAACCTAGGGTATACAGAAATGAGTAAATGACGTAAAAATCTACTTCTGGGTCCACTTAGTGTGTGCTTAGGCTGAGCATTGAAGCTTTCATGTGTAGAGACTTTTTCTGGAGTTAAACGTCAGCTTTCATGCCAGTTTGGGCGTTTAACTCCACGTTTTATGCCAGTTCCAGCGTTAAACGCTCGAAATTCTGAGGCTGATTTGCAACGCTGGTTTGGGCCATCAAATCTCGGGCAAAGTATGGACTATTATATATTGCTGGAAAGCCCAGGATGTCTACTTTCCAACGCCGTTAAGAGCGTGCCAATTGGGATTCTGTAGCTCCAGAATATCCACTTCGAGTGCAGGGAGGTCAGAATCCAACAGCATCTGCAGTCCTTTTCAGTCTCTGAATCAGATTTTTGCTCAGGACCCTCAATTTCAGCCAGAAAATACCTAAAATCATAGAAAAACACACAAACTCATAGTAAAGTCCAGAAAAGTGAATTTTAACTAAAAACTAACTAGATCATACTAGAAACATACTAAAAATAATGCCAAAAAGCGTATAAATTATCCGCTCATCAACTTCTATAGGAACTCAGAATCCAGATAGTGTTATTGATTCTCCTAGTTAAGTATGATGATTCTTGAACATAGCTACCTTATGAGTCTTGGCTGTGGCCCAAAGCACTTTGTCTTCCAGTATTACCACCGGATACATACATGCCACAGACACATAATTGGGTGAACCTTTTCAGATTGTGACTCAGCTTTGTTAGAGTCCCCAATTAGAGGTGTCCAGGGTTCTTAAGCACACTCTTTTTGCCTTGGATCACAACTTTTTTTTATATTCACTGCTTTTTCTTGCTTCAAGAATCATTTTTATGATTTTTCAGATCCTCAGTAACATGTCTCCTTTTTCATCATTATTTCAAGAGCCAACATTCATGAACAACAAATTCAAAAGACATATGCACTGTTCAAGCATTCATTC
>NC_029780.3:16644106-16646855 GCF_000817695.3 Arachis duranensis | reverse complement strand
GACATATGCACTGTTCAAGCATACATTCAGAAGTTAAAGTATTGGCACCACATCAAAATAATTAATCTGTTATAAAATCTGAAATTCATGCAATTCTTTTCTTTTTCAATTAAGAACATTTTTCATTTGAGAAAGGTGATGGATTCATAGGACATTCATAACTTTAAGGCATAGACACTAAGACACTAATGATCATAAGACACAAACATAGATAAACATAAGCATAAAAAATTCGAAAAACAGGAAAATAAAGAATAAGGAAGTTAAAGAACGGGTCCACCTTAGTGATGGCGGGTTGTTCTTCCTCTTGAAGATCTTATGGAGTGCTTGAGCTACTCAATGTCTCTTCCTTGCCTTTGTTGCTCCTCTCTCATGATTCTTTGATCTTCTCTAATTTCATGGAGGAGAATGGAATGTTCTTGGTGCTCCACCCTTAGTTGTCCCATGTTGGAACTCAGTTCTCCTAGGGAGGTGTTGATTTGCTCCCAATAGTTTTGTGGAGGAAAGTACATCCCTTGAGGCATCTCAGGGATTTCATGATGAGTGTGATCTCTTGTTTGCTCCATCCTTTTCTTAGTGATGGGCTTGTCCTCATCAATGAGAATGTCTCCCTCTATGTCAACTCCAACTGAATAACAGAGGTGACAAATGATATGAGGGAAGGCTAACCTTGCCAAGGTAGAGGACTTGTCCGCCACCTTATAAAGTTCTTGGGATATCACCTCATGAACTTCTATTTCTTCCCTAATCATGATGCTATGAATCATGATAGTCCGGTCTATAGTAACTTCGGACCGGTTGCTAGTGGGAATGATTGAGCGTTAGATAAACTCCAACCATCCTCTAGCCACGGGCTTGAGGTCATGCCTTCTCAGTTGAACCGGCTTTCCTCTTGAATCTCTCTTCCATTGAGCGCCCTCTTCACAAATGTCTATGCGGACTTGGTCCAACCTTTGATCAAAGTTGACCCTTCTAGTGTAAGGGTGTTCATCTCCTTGCATCATGGGCAAGTTGAATGCCAACCTTACATTTTTCGGACTAAAATCTAAGCATTTCCCCCGAACCATTGTAAAATCTAAGCATTTCCCCCCAATCATTGTAAGCCAATTCTTTGGGTCTGGGTTCACACTTTGATCATGGTTCTTGGTGATCCATGCATTGGCATAGAACTCTTGAACCATTAAGATCCCGACTTGTTGAATGGGGTTGGTAAGAACTTCCCAACCTCTTCTTCGGATCTCGTGTCGAATCTCCAGATATTCACTCTTTTTGAGTTTGAAAGGGACCTCGGGGATCACCTTATTCATGGCCACAACTTCATAGAAATGGTCTTGATGCATCCTTAAGATGAATCTCTCCATCTCCCATGACTCGGAGGTGGAAGCTTTTGCCTTCCCTTTCCTCTTTCTAGAGGTTTCTTCGGCCTTAGATGCCATAAATGGTTATGGAAAAACAAAAAGCAATGCTTTTACCACACCAAACTTAGAAGGTTTGCTCGTTCTCGAGTAAAAGAAAAAAGAAGAGAGTAGAAGAAGAAGAAATAGAGGAGATGGAGGTGGCTTTGTGGTTCGGCCAAGGGGGAGAAATATTGTTTAGGTTGTGTGAAAATGAAGGAGTGAAGATAGGTTTATATAGGAGTGGAGAGAGGGGTAGGGTTCGGTCATGTATGGGTGGGTTTGGGAGGGAAAGTGGTTTGAATTTGAATGGTTAGGTCGGTGGGGTTTTATGAAGGATGGATGTGAGTGGTGAAGAGAATAGTGGGATTGAATAGGTGAGGGGTTTTTGGGGAAGAGGTGTTGAGGTGATTGGTGAATGGGTGAAGAAGAGAGAGAGTGGTGGGTAGGTGAGGATCCTGTGGGGTCCACAGATCCTGAGGTGTCAAGGAAAATTCATCCCTGCACCAAGTGGCAAGCAAAATTGCTCCTTCTACCAATTCTGGCGTTAAACGCCGGGCAGGTGCCCATTTCTGGTGTTTAACGCCAGCTTCTTTCCCTTTCCTGGCGTTTAACGCCAGTCTGGTGCCCTTTTATGGCATTAAACGCCTAAAATGGTGCTAGACTGGGCGTTAAACGCCCATTTGCTTCCCTTACTGGCGTTTAAACGCCAGCAAGTTTTCCTCCAGGGTGTGCTGTTTTTCTTTCTGTTTTTTATTCTGTTTTTACTTTTTCAATTGATTTTGTGACTTCACATGATCATCAACCTACAGAAAACATAAAATAACAAAAGGGAAAATAGATAAATATAACATTGGGTTGGCTCCCAACAAGCGCTTTTTTATGGTCAGTAGCTTGACAGTGGGCTCTCATGGAGCCTCACAGATACTCAGAGCAATGTTGGAACATCCAAACACCAAACTTAGAGTTTGAATGTGGGGGTTCAACACCAAACTTAGAATTTGGTTGTGGCCTCCCAACACCAAACTTAGAGTTTGACTGTGGGGGCTCTGTTTAACTCTGTTTTGAGGGAAGCTCTTCATGCTTCCTCTCCATGGTTACAGAGGGGTATCCTTGAGCTCTAAACATAAAGGATTATTCATTCACTTGAATGATCAATTCTCCTATGTCAACATCAATCACAGCCTTTGCTGTGGCTAGGAAAGGTCTGCCAAGGATGATGGATTCATCCATGCACTTCCCAGTCTCTAGGACTATGAAATCAGCAGGGATGTAATGGTCTTCAATCTTTACCAGAATATCCTCTACAAGTCCATAAGCTTGTTTTCTTGAATTGTCTGCCATCTCTAGTGAGA
>NC_029780.3:16643833-16644069 GCF_000817695.3 Arachis duranensis | reverse complement strand
GCTTGTACCTCAAAGATCCCTAACTTCTCCATTACAGAGAGGGGCATAAGATTTATGCTTGACCCTAGGTCACACAGAGCCTTCTTGAAGGTCATGTTGCCTACTGTACAAGGTATTGAGAACTTCCCAGGGTCCTGTCTCTTTTGAGGTAATCTCTGCCTAGTCAAGTCATCCAGTTCTTTGGTGAGCAAAGGGGGTTCATCCTCCCAAGTCTCATTTCCAAATAACTTGTCATT
>NC_029780.3:16638869-16643270 GCF_000817695.3 Arachis duranensis | reverse complement strand
ATTTTGTTCTGAGCCAATATGGCATTCAGAGTATCAATCTCAAGACTCTTTTCTTCTGATTCGTCCCATTGTTCCTAGGATTCCTTTTAGAAGTGTACATGAATTGGTTATTTCCAACCATTTCAATGAGTTCTTGAGCTTCTGTAGGCGTCTTCTTCAGATGAAGAGATCCTCCAGCAGAGCTGTCCAATGACATCTTGGATAGTTCAGACAGACCATCATAGAAGATACCTATGATGCTCCATTCAAAAAGCATGTCAGAAGGACACTTTCTGATCAATTGTTTATATCTTTCCCAAGCTTCATAGAGGGATTCATCTTCCTTCTGTCTAAAGGTTTGGACTTCCACTCTAAGCTTACTCAATTTTTAAGGTGGAAAGAACTTTGCCAAGAAGGCATTGACTAGCTTTTCCCAAGAGTTCAGGCTTTCTTTAGGTTGTGAGTCTAACCATGTCTGAGCTCTGTCTCTTACAGCAAAAAGGAATAGCATAAGTTTGTAGACCTCAGGGTCAACCCCATTAGTCTTGACAGTGTTACAGATTTGCAAGAATTCAGCTAAAAACTGATGAGGATCTTCCAATGGAAGTCCATGAAACTTGCAATTCTGTTGCATTAGAGAAACTAATTGAGGCTTAAGCTCAAAGTTATTTGCTCCAATGGCAGGGATAGAGTTGCTTCTCCCATAGAAGTCGGGAGTAGGTGCAGTAAAGTCACCCAGCACCTTCCTTGCATTGTTTGCATTGTTGTTGTTTTCGGCTGCCATGTCTTCTTCTTTGAAGATTTCTGTTAGGTCCTCTACAGAGAATTGTGCTTTAGCTTCTCTTAGCTTTCGCTTCAAGGTCCTTTCAGGTTCAGGGTCAGCCTCAACAAGAATGCTTTTGTCTTTGCTCCTGCTCATATGAAAGAGAAGAGAACAAGAAAATATGGAATCCTCTATGTCACAGGATAGAGATTCCTTGAGGTGTCAGAGGAAAAGAAGAATAGAAGGAGAAGGCAGAAGAATTAGGATGTGAGAAGAGGGGAAGAATTTTCGAAAATAAAGTAAAAGATTTTAAAATAATTAAAAGAGATTTTGAAAACTTGATTGATGATTTTCGAAACTAAGATTGAGAAAGAAATAAAGTGATTTTTGAAAAAGATTTTGAAATTAGAAATCAAAAAGATATGATTGAAAACTATTTTGAAAAAAGATGTGATTAAAAAGATATGATTGAAAAGTTATGGTTTTAAAAAGATATAATTGAAAAGATATGATTGAAAAATAATTTAAAAAGATTTGATTTTTAAAATTAATGACTTGGCTAACAAGAAAAGATATGATTCAAATATTAAACCTTTCTCAACAGAAAAGGCAACACACTTGAAATGTTGAATCAAATCATTAGTTGTTAGCAAGTATTTTTGAAAATGAAGAGAAATTAATTTTGAAAAGATATGATTGAAAAGATATGATTTGAAAAAGATTTGATTTTGAAAAATTTTGAAAACTTGAAAAAAAATTTGAATTAAAAACAAAATCTTCCCTCTTGTGCCATCCTGGCGTTAATTGCCCAGAATGGTATACATTCTGGCGTTTAAATGCCAGTTTTCCTTCCTCACTGGGCATTTTGAACGCCCAGCTTTTTCTGTGTAATTCCTCTGCTGTATGTTCTGAATCTTCAATTCTCTGTATTATTGACTTGAAAAGACACAAACTAAAAATTTTTGGATTTTTAATGATGAGGAACACTCAAAATGAAACTAAGATAAAATAAACAATGCATGCAACACACCAAACTTAGAAGTTTGTATACTACTAACACTAACAAATTGAGAATGCATATGAGAAATAACAAAACACTCAAGACAAGAGAATTTAAAGATCAGAGCAAGTAAATCATCAAGAATAACTTGAAGATCAATGAAGACACATGAACAATGCAAGAAGAACAGAAACATGCAATTGACACCAAACTTAAAATGAAACACTAGACTCAAACAAGAAACATAAAATATTTTTTGATTTTTATGACTTTGTAATTTTTTTGGATTTTTTGAAATTTATATGGAAAAGAAAATAAGGATATCAAAATTCTTAATGAGAATTCCAAGAATCATGTAATGTTAGTCTAAAGCTTTATTCTAAAGAAATTAGACATGGCTAGCCAAGCTTCAGCAGGACATTACATTCAAGAGCTAAATTGATGAAAATCAATCAGCTTTGGTGATGATAAGAACATCATCTTGAAACTCTAGAATTCATTCTTAAGAATTCTGAAGAAAAATACCTAATCTAAGAAACAAGATGAACCGTCAGTTGTCTAAACTCAAACAATCCCCGGCAACGGCGCCAAAAACTTGGTGTTTTTGCCGGATCAAAACTTGGCACTGTTATTGCAGGGACCAAATGCGAAACTGTAGTTAGGACATTTAATTCCCCAGCAACGGCGCCAAAAACTTGGTGCATGAAATTGTGATCATCAATGGCACCATCAACATGGTACGCTCAATTGCAAACTCAACTCTTTATCACAACTTCGCACAACTAACCAGCAAGTGCACTGGGTCGTCCAAGTAATAAACCTTACGCGAGTAAGGGTCGATCCCACGGAGATTGTTGGTATGAAGCAAGCTATGGTCATCTTGTAAATCTCAGTCAAGCATATTCAAATGGTTATAGATGATTTACGAATAAAGCATAAAATAAAGATAGAGATACTTATGTAATTCATTGGTGAGAATTTCAAATAAGCGTATGGAGATGCTTTGTCTCTTTCATCTCTCAGCTTTCCTACTGTCTTCATTCAATCCTTCTTACTCCTTTCCATGGCAAGCTGTATGTTGGGCATCACCATTGTCAGTGGCTATAATCCCGTCCTCTCAGTGAAAATGTTCAACGCGCTCTGTCACAGCACGGCTAATCATCTGTCGGTTCTCAATCAGGATGGAATAGAATCCATTGATTCTTTTGCGTCTGTCACTAACGCCCAGCCTTCAGGAGTTTGAAGCTCGTCACAGTCATTCAATCCTTGAATCCTACTCAGAATACCACAGACAAGGTTTAGACCTTCCGGATTCTCTTGAATGCCGCCATCAATTCTAACATATACCACGAAGATTCCGATTAAGAAATCCAAGAGATAAACATTCAAGCCTTGTTTGCTTGTAGAACGGAAGTGGTTGTCAGGCATGCGTTCATAAGTGAGAATAATGATGAGTGTCACATAATCATCACATTCATCATGTTCTTAGGTGCTAATGAATATCTTAGAACAAGAATAAGCTGAATTGAATAGAAGAACAATAGTAATTGCATTAATACTCGAGGTACAGCAGAGCTCCACACCTTAATCTATGGTGTGCAGAAACTCCACCGTTGAAAATACATAAGAACAAGGTCTAGGCATGGCCGAGAGACCAGCCCCATGATCTAAGATAGCATAAGACTACTTGAAGATAGCTACCAAGATGAGAATACAGTAGTAAAAGGTCCTATTTGTAGAGAACTAGTAGCTAGGGTTTACAAAGATGAGTAAAAATCCACTTCCGGGCCCACTTGGTGTGTGCTTGGGCTGAGCATTGAAGCATTTTCGTGTAGAGACTCGGTGTGTTCTTGGGCTGAGAATTGAAGCATTTTCATGTAGAGACTTTTCTTGGAGTTAAACGCCAGCTTTTGTGCCAGTTTGGGCGTTTAACTCCCATTCTTGTGCCAGTTCCGGTGTTTAACGCCAGAATTCTTGAGGTGACTTGGAACGCCGGTTTGGACCATCAAATCTCAGGCAAAGTATGAACTATTATATATTGCTGGAAAGCCCAAGATGTCTACTTTCCAACGCAATTGAGAGCGCGCCAATTGGGCTTCTATAGCTCCAGAAAATCCACTTCGAGTGCAGTGAGGTTAGAATCCAACAACATTTGCAGTCCTTTTCAGCCTCTGAATCAGATTTTTGCTCAGGTCCCTCAATTTCAGCCAGAAAATACCTGAAATCACAGAAAAACACATTTGCTCAGGTCCCCCAATTTCAGCCAGAAAATACCTGAAATCATAGAAAAACATACAAACTCATAGTAAAGTCTAGAAAAGTGAATTTTAACTAAAAACTAATAAAAATATACTAAAAACTAACTAAAACATACTAAAAACATACTAAAATTAATGCCAAAAAGCGTATAAATTATCCGCTCATCAGGAGGGACGCCCCAGCTAGTGGTTCTATCCGGGACAAGTGATCAACTACATAGTTCTCTGTCCCTTTTCTGTCTCTTATTTCTATATCAAACTCTTGCAGAAGCAACACCCATCTTATGAGCCTGGGTTTTGAATCCTGCTTTGTGAGTAAGTATTTAAGAGTAGCATGGTCAGTGTACACAATCACTTTTGATCCTACTAAATAGGATCTAAACTTGTCAATGGCATAAACC
>NC_029780.3:16637989-16638694 GCF_000817695.3 Arachis duranensis | reverse complement strand
TACATTAGTTCGAATGGTAATGTCCAGTCTGGTGCAGAGATGACTGGTGCTATGACCAGCTTGGCTTTCAGGGTCTCAAACGCCTGCAGGCACTCTGTGTCAAACACAAATGGTGTGTCAGCAGCTAGCAGGTTACTTAGAGGTTTTGCAATTTTTGAAAAATCCTTTATAAACCTTCTATAGAATCTTGCATGCCCCAGAAAGCTTCTGATTGCCTTAACATTGGCAGGTGGTGGTAATTTTTCAATTACTTCTACCTTTGCTTGATCTACCTCTATTCCCTTGCTTGAAATTTTGTGCCCAAGGACAATTCTTTCAGTCACCATAAAGTGACATTTCTCCCAGTTTTAGACCAGGTTAGTCTCTTGGCACCTTTTCAGGACAAGTGCTAGATGATCAAGACAGGAGCTGAATGAGTCTCCAAATACTGAGAAGTCATCCATAAAGACTTCCAGAAACTTCTCTACCATATCAGAGAAGATGGATAGGATGCACCTCTGAAAAGTTGCAGGTGCATTGCATAGACCAAAAGGCATTCTTCTGTAAGCAAATACGCCAAAAGGACAGGTGAATGTTATTTTCTCTTGATCTTGAGGGTCCACTGCAATTTGATTGTAGCCTGAATAGCCATCCAAAAAGCAGTAATAATCATGACCCGCTAGTCTTTCTAGCATTTGGTCTATGAATGGTAAAGGAAAATGATCC
>NC_029780.3:16636164-16637745 GCF_000817695.3 Arachis duranensis | reverse complement strand
GCACCACCTTCTTCATGGCTGGATTTAGCCGCCTTTGTGGTTGAACCACTGGCTTGGCATTATCCTCCAATAGGATGTTGTGCATGCATCTTGTTGGGCTAATGCCCTTAAGATCACTTATGGACCATCCAAGAGCTGTCTTGTGTGTCCTTAGCACTTGAATTAGTGCTTCCTCTTCCTGTGAATTTAAAGCAGAGCTTATGATCACTGGAAAAGTGTCACCTTCTCCCAGAAATACATACTTCAGGGATGGTGGTAGTGGTTTGAGCTCAGGTTTGGGAGGCTTATCCTCTTCTTGAGGAATTTTCAGAGGTTCTTTTATTTCCTCTGGTTCCTCCTGATCAGGCTGAACATCTTTAAAGATGTCCTCTAGCTCTGATTCGAGACTCTCAATCATATTGATCTCTTCCACCAAAGAGTCAATAATATCAGCGGTCATGCAGTCATTTGATGTGTCTGGATGCTGCATAGCTTTGACAGCATTCAACTTGAACTCATCCTCATTGACTCTCAGGGTCACTTTCCCTTTTTGTACATCAATGAGAGTTCGTCCAGTTGCTAGGAAGGGTCTTCCTAGGATGAGAGTTGCACTCTTGTGCTCCTCCATTTCCAGCACTACAAAGTCAGTGGGAAAGGCAAATGGCCCAACCTTGACAATCATGTCTTCAATTATGCCTGATGGATATTTAATGGAGCCATCAGCAAGTTGGAGACATATCCGGGTTGGTTTGACTTCTTCAATCAACCCAAACTTTCTGATAGTGGTTGCAGGTATCCAAGGTCACATAGGGCTGTCTTGGTACAAGCACCTTCTAATGTGCATGGTATCATAAAGCTTCCTGGATCTTGAAGCTTCTCTGGTAAGCTTTTCAGAATTACTGCACTGCATTCTTCAGTGAGAAACACCTTTTGAGTTTCTCTCCAATTCTTCTTATGACTTAAGATCTCTTTCATGAACTTAGCATAAGAGGGTTGGTGGCGCGAAATTGTGAACAATACTTTTCACAACTCTCATAATCCCCGGTCATGAACCCCAAAAACTTGGTGTTCAATACCATGGCATTACACAACTTCGCACAACTAACCAGCAAGTGCACTGGGTCGTCCAAGTAATAAACCTTACGCGAGTAAGGGTCGATCCCACGGAGATTGTTAGTATTGAAGCAAGCTATGGTCATCTTGTAAATCTTAGTCAGGCAAACTCAAATGTATATGGTGATGAACGAAAATAACAATAAGATAAAGATAGAGGTACTTATGTAATTCATTGGTAGGAACTTCAGATAAGCGCATGAAGATGCCTTCCCTTCGGTCTCTCTGCTTTCCTACAGTCTTCATCCAATCCTTCTTACTCCTTTCCATGGCAAGCTCATGTAGGGTTTCACCGTTGTCAATGGTTACCTCCCATCCTCTCAGTGAAAACGTTTGCCTATGCTCTGTCACAGCATGGGGTAATCATCTGTCGGTTCTCGGTCAGGCCGGAATAGAATCCATCGATTCTTTTGCATCTGTCACTAACGCCCCGCCTGCTAGGAGTTTGAAGCACGTCACAGTCATTCAGTCATTGAATCCTACTCAGAA
>NC_029780.3:16634875-16635177 GCF_000817695.3 Arachis duranensis | reverse complement strand
CTAGAGGTGTCCAGGGTTCTTAAGCACACTCTTATTGCCTTGGATCACAACTTTATTTTTCTTTTCTCCTTTTTTGTTTTCTTTTCTTTCTTTTTTTTTTTTGATTTTTTCATTGCTTTTTCTTGCTTCAAGAATCATTTTAATGATTTTTCAGATCCTCAATAACATGTCTCCTTTTTCATCATTCTTTCAAGAGCCAACAATTTTAACATTCTTTAAACAACAAATTCAAAAGACATATGCATTATTCAAGCATACATTCAGAAAACAAAAAGTATTGTCACCACATCAAAATAATTAAG
>NC_029780.3:16625104-16627468 GCF_000817695.3 Arachis duranensis | reverse complement strand
CAGCTTTTATGCCAGTTTGGGCGTTTAACTCCAATTTTTATGCCAGTTCCAGCGTTAAACGCTGGGAATTCTGAAGCTGATTTGCAATGCCGGTTTGGGCCATCAAATCTCGGGCAAAGTATGAACTATTAAACATTTCTGGAAAGCCCAGGATGTCTACTTTCCAACGCCATTCAGAGCGCGCCAATTGGGCTTCTGTAGCTCCAGAAAATCCACTTCGAGTGTAGGGAGGTCAGAATCCAACAGCATCTGCAGTCCTTTTTTGGTCTTTGAATCAGATTTTTGCTCAGGTCCCTCAATTTCTGCCAGAAAATACCTGAAATCACAGAAAAACACACAAACTCATAGTAAAGTCCAGAAAAGTGAATTTTAGCTAAAAACTAATAAAAATATACTAAAAACTAACTATATCATACTAAAAACATACTAAAAACAATGCCAAAAAGTGTACAAATTATCCGCTCATCAAGGGTATTTGCTCAAGTGCCTCTGCAAATGGAATCTTTATTTCAAGAGTCCTGAGATAGTCTGCAAAGTGGGCAAATTGTTTATCCTGTTTCGCTTGGCGGAGTTTCTGAGGATAAGGCATCTTGGCTTTATATTCTTCAACCTTAGTTGCTGCAGGTTTATTCCCTACAGAGGTGGTTGGAGAAGCCTTCTTAGATGGGTTACTATCAGTACTCTCAGGTGTCTGATTCCTCATTGGCATTTGAACGCCAGGACTGGGTGCAGGATGGGCGTTTAACGCCAGCTTTCCACCATTTTCTGGCGTTTGAACGCCAGAACTGGGCAAGGAATGGGCGTTTAACGCCAACTTTTCCCCATTTTCTGGCGTTTGAATGCCAGAAGTATTCCTCTCTGGGCTCTTACTATCCTTAGAGGGATTTTGGGCAGTGGTTTGGTTATCTTCTGTCAGTTGTTCCTTTCTTGGCTTTCTGCTGCTTTAAATTGATACATTCAATGTCTTTCCACTCCTTAATTTAACAGCTTGTCATTCTTCTGTTATCTGTTTAGATAGTTGCTGTCTTGTCTGATTCAATTGTGCTTCCATATTCTGGTTAGCATTTTTAGTTTCTTGGAGCATCTCTTTAAACTTTGCTAATTGTTTTGTCATCAGGAGTAATTGTTGATTAAGTTCAACAATCTGTTCTTGAGGATTAGGATCAGTAGTTACTGCCATAGCTTCTTCTTTTATAGAGGACTCACTGCTTGAGTATAGATGTTGATTTCTAGGAACCGTATCTATGAGCTCTTGAGCCTCTTCAGTCGTCTTCCTCATGTGTATAGATCCACCAGCTGAGTGGTCTAAAGACATCTGAGCTTTTTCTGTAAGCCCATAGTAGAAAATGTCTAACTGTACCCACTCTGAAAACATTTCAGAGGGGCATTTCCTTAGCATACCTCTATACCTTTCCCAGGCATTATAAAGGGATTCATTATCCTCTTATTTAAAGCCTTGCATGTCCAGCCTTAGCTATGTCATCCTTTTTGGAGGGTAAAATTGATTCAAGAATTTGTCTGATAACTGTCTCCATGTTTTTATGCTTGCTGTGGGTTGGTTATTCAACCACCTCTTAGCTTGATCTTTTACAGCAAATGAAAATAGTAACAATCTGTAGACATCCTGATCCACTTCTTTATCACGTACTGTGTCAGTAATTTGTAAGAACTGTGCCAGAAACTCAGTAGGTTCTTCCTGTGGAAGACCGGAATACTGGCAATTTTGTTGCACCATGATAATAAGTTGAGGATTTAGCTCAAAGCTGCTTGCTTTAATGGGAGATATACAGATGCTACTCCCATATGCAACTGTAATGGGGTTAGCATATGACCCTAGAGTCCTTCTGGACTGCTCAATTCCACTTAGGTCCATGGTGGAGAACGGGAGATGATGTGGATATTATTTTATTTTATTATTATATTTTTTAAAAAAAATTTAAGTAAACAAAAGCACAAAAGACACCAAACTTAAAATTTTTAGAAAATCAAACACAAAATTTCGAAAATTTAAAGGAAAACACAAAGAAGACACCAAACATAGAAATTTTTGAAAATAAAGAAAGAACTAAGGACATGCAATTTCAAAAATTTTAAAGAAAATAAAAGCATGCAATTGACACCAAACTTAAAATATAAAACTAAACTCAAATAAAAGACTCTCAACCACAAAAATAAAATATTCCTAATCTAAGCAACAAAATAAACCGTCAGTTGTCCAAACTCGAACAATCCCCGACAACGGCACCAAAAACTTGGTGCACGAAATCACAATCACACTTTTGCAATTCCGCACAACTAACCAGCAAGTGCACTGGGTCGTCCAAGTAATACCTTACGTGAGTAAGGGTCGATCCCACGGAGATT
>NC_029780.3:16622284-16624988 GCF_000817695.3 Arachis duranensis | reverse complement strand
ATGAAATAAATACTTGTTTTGCAGTAATGGAGAACAAGTTGAGGTTTTGGAGATGCTATATCTTTTGAATCTCTACTTTCCTACTGTCTTCTTTTTCATGCACGCAAGGCTCCTTCCATGGCAAGCTGTATGTTGGGTTTCACCATTGTCAATGGCTACCTCCCATCCTCTCAGTGAAAATGTTCAACGCACGCTGTCACCACACGGCTAATCATCTGTCGGTTCTCGATCATGTCGGAATAGAATCCAGTGATTCTTTTGCGTCTGTCACTAACGCCCAACACTCGGGAGTTTGAAACTCGTCATAGTCATTCAACCCTTGAATCCTACTCGGAATACCACAGACAAGGTTTAGACTTTCCGGATTCTCAAGAATGGCCGCCAATGGGTTCTAGCTTATACCACGAAGATTCTGCTTAAAGAATCCAAGAGATACACACTCAAACGAAGGTAGAACGGAGGTGGTTGTCAGACACACGTTCATAGGTGAGAATGGTGATGAGTGTCACGGATCATCACATTCATCAGGTTGAAGAACAAGTGGTATCTTAGAATAGAAGCAAGCGTGATTGAATGAAAAACAGTAGTACTTGCATTAATCCATCAAGACACAGCAGAGCTCCTCACCCCCAACCATGGGGTTTAGAGACTCATGCCTTAGAAGATACAATATGAAACGTGTAATGTGTCATGAGATGAAGATACAATAGCAAAAAGTCCTATTTATAGTGAACTAGTGACCTAGGGTTTACAAGAATGAGTAAATGACGTAAAAATCCACTTCCGGGGTCCACTTGGTGTGTCCTTGGGCTGAGCATTGAAGCTTTCATGTGTAGAGACTTTTTCTAGAGTTAAACGTCAGCTTTTGTGCCAGTTTGGGCGTTTAACTCCAACTTGTGTGCCAGTTCCAGCGTTAAACGCCGGGAATTCTCAAGCTGATTTGGAACGCCGGTTTGGGCCATCAATTCTAGGACAAAGTATGGACTATTATATATTTCTGAAAAGCCTAGGATGTCTACTTTCCAACGCAATTGAGAGCGCGCCAATTAGGCTTCTGTAGCTCCAGAAAATTCACTTCGAGTGCAGAGAGGTCAGAATCCAACAGCATCTGTAGTCCTTTTTCAATCTCTGAATCAGATTTTTGCTCAGGTCCCTCAATTTCAGCCAGAAAATACCTGAAATCACAGAAAAACACACAAACTCATAGTAAAGTCCAAAAAAGTGAATTTTAATTCAAAACTAAAAAAAATATAATAAAAACTAACTAAAATGTACTAAAAACATACTAAAAACAATGCCAAAAAGCGTATAAATTATCCGCTCATCAAAGACCCGTTCTGATAGAAAGGTTAACAAAATGGTCGGCTGAGTTATCTGAATATGCCATCAACTATCAAGCTTGGGGTTCCCATAAATCCCAAGTACTCACCGACTTCATTGCAGAATTCACCCCAACAGACGAGCTATATTCGGAGTGGGAATTATATGTGGGTGGTGGTGCGGGATTTTACAACCCACAAACTAACCGGCAAGTGCACCGGGTCGTACCAAGTAATACCTTACGTGAGTAAGGGTCGATCCCACGAGGATTGATGGATCAAGCAACAATGATTAATTGATTGGCTTAGCTAGGCAAGCAGAAAAGGGTTTTGAGATATTCAAAAGGTTTAAATTTGAAAATACCAGAAGACAGGCACGCAAGTAAAAAAGTTGAAAATAAAATATTAGAGAAACAGTTAAGGCTTTAGAGTTATCTATTTTTCCAGATTAACTTTTCTTACTAACTATTTTAATCATGTAGGGTTTAATTTATGGCAAACTATATGTGACTAGACCCTAATTCCTTAGACCTTTCTAGTCTCCTCTAAAATTCATCGACTGTCAATGCCTTGGTCAATTAATTCCAATTAGAGGGTGAAGTTCAAATTTCAGTTTATATGCCACAAAAATTCTAATTACCCAAAAATAAGAGGATTATATGTCATGTATCCTGTTAAATCCAAATAATTAAAATTTAGGAGAATATGTTTTCAAGCTATTGTTCAAGTAAAGAGCTTTTCCAAGTTTTACAAGAACTCAAATAGAAAGATGGTTGGTGGACGAAATTGTGATCACTATTCTTTGAGTTGCACTCATTGTAAAATTATGGAATTTGAAATTGGCACGAGTGGACACAACTCCGTTCAACTAACCAGCAAGTGTACTGGGTCGTCCAAGTAATAAACCTTACGTGAGTAAGGGTCGATCCCACAGAGATTGTTGGTATGAAGCAAGCTATGGTCATCTTGTAAATCTTAGTTAGGCAGATTAAATTGGTTTATGGTTTCGAAAATTAATAATAAAAAGAAAATAAAAAGGATAGAAATACTTATGTAAATTAATAGTAGGAATTTCAGATAAGCGAATGGAGATACTGTATGGCTCAAGGACGCCTACTTTCCTACTGCTTCAACTCAATCCTTCTTACTCCTTTCCATGGCAAGCTGTGTATAGGGGTTCACCATCAGCGGTGGCTACTTTCAATCCTCTCGGGAAAATGATCCTATGCGCTGTCACTGCACAGCTAATCGTCTGGAGGCATCACCCATGGTTGATGGCTACATCCCGTCCTCTCAGTGAAAACGTTCCTATGCTCTGTCACAGCACGGCTAATCATCTGTCGGTTCTCAATCAGGTTGGAATAGAATCCCTTGATTCTTTTGCG
>NC_029780.3:16617891-16618637 GCF_000817695.3 Arachis duranensis | reverse complement strand
TGTCACAGAGGGATGGCCATGTGCCTTAAACACAAGGTAGTCCCCATTCAATTGAAGGACTAACTCACCTCTGTTGACATCTATCACAGCTTCTGCTGTGGCTAGGAAAGGTCTTCCAAGGATGATGCAATCATCCTCTTCCTTCCTAGTGTCTAAGATTATGAAATCGGCAGGGATGTAAAGGCCTTCAACCTTTACTAGCACGTCCTCTACTATTCCATAAGCTTGTCTCAATGACTTCTGCCAGTTGTAATGAGAACAAGGCAGGTTGTACCTCAATGATTCCTAGCTTCTCCATTACAGAGAGTGGCATAAGATTTATCCCTGACCCCAGATCACATAGAGCTTTTTCAAAGCTCATGGTGCCAATCGTACAAGGTATTAGGAACTTGCCAGGATCTTGTTTCTTTTGAGGTAGAGTTTTCTGAATCCAAGTATCTAGTTCACTAATGAGCAAGGGAGGTTCATTTTCCCAGGTCTTATTACCAAACAACTTGGCATTCAGCTTCATGATAGCTCCTAAATATTGAGCAACTTGCTCTCCAGTGACATCTTCATCCTCTTCAGAGGAAGAATAGTCTTCAGAGCTCATGAATGACAGAAGGAGATTTAATGGAATCTCTATGGTCTCTGTATGAGCCTCAGATTCCTCTGGATCCTTAACAGGGAACTCCTTCTTGCTTGAAGGACGTCCCAGGAGGTCTTCCTCACTAGGATTTTCGTCCTCCTCCTCCCTAGTGCATTCG
>NC_029780.3:16616867-16617043 GCF_000817695.3 Arachis duranensis | reverse complement strand
TAAAACTTGCAGTTTTGTTGCATTAATGCAACTAGTTGAGGCTTAAGCTCAAAGTTATTGGCTCCAATGGCAGGAATGGAGATGCTTCTTCCATAAAACTTGGATGTTGGCTTTGTGAAGTCACCAAGCATTCTCCTTGCATTATTATTATTATTATTTTCGGCTGCCATGTCCTT
>NC_029780.3:16614836-16616700 GCF_000817695.3 Arachis duranensis | reverse complement strand
AGAGAAGAAAACAAGAAAAGAAAGAGGAATCCTCTATGTCACAGTATAGAGATTCCTTTATGTTAGTAGAAGAAGAAATGGTAGAAGAATCCAAATACAAGGGATATAAGAAGTTCGGATTCTTAGATGAAGAGAGGTGAAGAGAAGTGTTAGTAATTAATTAATTAAATAGAATTAGAGAAGAGAAGAGAAATTTTGAAAATAATTTTTGAAAAAGAGGTTAGTAATTTTCGAAAATCAAAGATAAGATAAGTTTAAAATTAAAATTTGAAACAAAAAGAGTTTTTGAAAAAGGGATGAGATATTTTCGAAAATTAGAGAGGGAAAAGTAGTTAGGTGGTTTTGAAAAAGATAAGAAACAAACAAAAAGTTGGTTAGTTGATTGAAAAAGATTTGAAATCAAATTTTAAAAAAGATAAGAAGATAAGAAGTTAGATAAGATATTTTGAAATCAAATTTTGAAAAAGATAAGATAAAAGATAAAAGATTAATTTTAAAATTGACTTAACTAACAAGAAACTACAAGATAAGATTCTAGAACTTAAAGATTGAACATTTCTTAACAAGAAAGTAACAAACTTCAAATTTTTGAACCAATCACATTAATTGTTAGCTAATTTTCGAAAATATGATATAAAGATAAGAAAAAGATTTTGAAAATATTTTGAAAAAGATTTTTGAAATTTTCGAAAATTATAAAAAATGAAAAAAAAGATATGATTTTTGAAAAAGATTTTGAAAAGATAAGATTTTTAAAATTGAAACTTTGACTTGACTTGTAAGAAACAACTAATTTTTAAAATTTTTGACTAAGTCAACTCAAATTTTCGAATAGGAGATAAAAAAGGAAAAGATAATTTTTTTATTTTTTTGAATATTTGGAGGGAAATAAGGAAAAGATATTTTTTTGATTTTTGAATTTTTAATTATGAAAGAAAAACAACAAAAATACTTAATGCATGAAATTTTTAGATCAAAACAATGAATGCATGCAAGAATGCTATGAATGTCAAGATGAACACCAAGAACACTTTGAAGATCATGATGAACATCAAGAACATATTTTTGAAAAATTTTTAATGCAAAGAAAACATACAAGACACCAAACTTAGAAATCTTTAATGCATGGAAAATATGAATGCAAAAATGCACATGAAAAACAACAAAAGACACACAAAACAAGAAATCATCAAGATCAAACAAGAAGACTTGTCAAGAACAACTTGAAGATCATGAAGAACACCATGAATGCATGAATTTTCAAAAAAATGCAAGAAAAAATTTTTAAAGCATGCAATTGACACCAAACTTAAAAATTAACTCAAGACTCAAACAAGAAACACAAAATATTTTTGGTTTTTATGATTTTAAGATTTTTTTGTATTTTTATTAATTTTTTTCGAAAAACATTTTTGGAAAAACGAAAAAGAAAAGAAAAATTTTTGAAAAAGTTTTTGAAAAGAAAATTACCTAATCTGAGTAACAAGATGAACCGTCAGTTGTCCATACTCGAACAATCCCCGGCAACGGCGCCAAAAACTTGGTGGACGAAATTGTGATCACATACTCTTTGTATTTGTATGAAATTTAATAATTGGCTCTATTTGAAGTCACAACTCCGTTCAACTAACCAGCAAGTGTACTGGGTCGTCCAAGTAATACCTTACGTGAGTAAGGGTCGATCCCACAGAGATTGTTGGTATGAAGCAAGCTATGGTCACCTTGTAAATCTCAGTTAGGCAGATTAAAAGTGGTTTATGGTTTCGAAAATTAATAATAAAAAAAAATAAAAAGGATAGAAATACTTATGTAAATTAATAGTAGGAATTTCAGATAAGCGAATGGAGATACTGTATGGCTCAAG
>NC_029780.3:16606349-16614735 GCF_000817695.3 Arachis duranensis | reverse complement strand
ACGTCACAGTCATTCATTACCGGAATCCTACTCGTAATACCACAGACAAGGTGAGACTTTCCGGATCCTCATAAATGCCGCCATCTATCTAGCTTATACCACGAAGATTCTGTTGGCGAATCTAAGAGATACACATTCAAGCTCTGTTGCATGTAGAACGGAAGTGGTTGTCAATCACGTGCGTTCATAAGTGAGAATGATAATGAGGGTTACTTAATCATCACATTCATCATGTTCTTGGGTACGAATGAATATCTTGGAATAAGAATAAGAGAGATTTGAATAAAAGAGAATAGAATTGCATTAATACTTAAGGTACAGCAGAGCTCCACACCCTTAGTCTATGGTGTGCAGAAACTCCACCGTTGAAAATACATAAGTAAAAGGTTCAGGCATGGCCGAATGGCCAGCCCCCATGTGGTCACAAGACCAAATGATCAAAAGACATCTAATACAATAGTTAATTGTTCTATTTATAATAAACTAGCTCCTAGGGTTTACATGAGTGGGTAATTGATGCATAAATCCACTTCCGGGGCCCACTTGGTGTATGTTTGGGCTGAGCTTGATCAATTCACGAGCTGAGGCTTCTCTTGGAGTTGAACTTCGAGTTATGACGTGTTTTGGGCGTTCAACTCCGGATCATGACGTTTTTCTGGCGTTTAACTCCAGACAGCAGCTTGTACTTGGCGTTCAACGCCAAGTTACGTCGTCAATCTTCGCACAAAGTATGGACTATTATATATTGCTGGAAAGCCCTGGATGTCTACTTTCCAACGCCGTTGAGAGCACGCCAATTGGAGTTCTTTAGCTCCAGAAAATCCATTTCGAGTGCAGGGAGGTCAGATTCCAACAGCATCAGCAGTCCTTTTGTCAGCCTTCTTCAGAGTTTTGCTCAAGTCCCTCAATTTCAGCCAGAATTTACCTGAAATCACAGAAA
Organism: Arachis duranensis; assembly: GCF_000817695.3. NCBI lineage: Eukaryota > Viridiplantae > Streptophyta > Magnoliopsida > Fabales > Fabaceae > Arachis > Arachis duranensis. The sequence goes on along the minus strand of NC_029780.3, from coordinate 16,613,795 downwards.
AACACACAAACTCATAGTAAAATCCAGAAATGTGAATTTAACATAAAAACTAATGAAAACATCCCTAAAAGTAGCTTAAACTTACTAAAAACTATCTAAAAACAATGTCAAAAAGCGTATAAATTATCCGCTCATCAATGGTCATACTTCCGTTCCACCCAAATTCATGAGATAAAGAGCGAAAAAAATTCTTAAATTATAAATCTACACATGAATTAAAATATAAAAAGCAATAAAATCAATCCATACAAATAGACAGAGCTCCTAACCTTAACAATGGAGGATTAGTTGCTCATGGAATGCGGAATGTAAAATTGTATAGAATTTCCTAATGGAATCCCCCTTATGGCACCTCTCCAATAGAAGAGAAGTCTCTCCTTTTTATAACTAATCCTAATTAATTTAAAATCTAATTTCTAAAATTAAAATAATATCTTTTTCTATTTTAAAATCAAATTTGAATTTAAATCAGAATTAACTAACTACTCCGCGTCTTGTAACGTGGGGACCACTTGCCTTCACTGGATCCGCGCCTAACTTGGATGCTAAAAGGGGCCCAGAAATCACCCCCAGCATTTTCTGCATTTTCTACACGTGGCACATGTCACGCGTACGCGTCGATGGTCTTTTTTGCAAGTCACGCGAACACGTCGGTCATGCGCACGCGTCGCCATGGAAAGCTCCAAATCACGCGTACGCGTCAGTCACGCGCACGCGTCGCTCTTCGCTGCCATCTCCTTTGATTTTTGTGCTACATAAATTCCATCAAATCCAGCTGAATGCTACCTAAAATAAACAAAATTGCAAAAGACTCAAAGTAGCATCCATATTGGCTAAAAGATAATTAATTCTTTATTGAACTCAACAAATTAGATGCAAATTCACTAGGAAAATATAGGGAAGATGCTCACGCATCAGATGGTGCTTCCAATGAAGATGGCGAGGGAGCTGGAATTGTGCTCAAAGACATAGCATGGGTCTCTGCCAAGCAATCAATAAAGTACCAGTTCCCAGTAAGCAATAACCAATCCGAATATGAAGCACTTTTGGCCAGCCTACGCCTAGCCAAAGAAAGCGGAATTCAACACATCAAGGTCTATTGTGACTCTTTACTCATGGTTCAACAAGTAAATAGCATCTTCCAGGTATGTGAGCCTTTGTTAGAACAATATCTAACACCGGTAAAACATTTAATTCAACAATTTTCAAATTTTCAAATTACATATGTTCATAGGCATGAAAACAATTGGGCCTATATCTTATGTAAACTAGGTACATCAAGAAAAATAGATACACCACCAAAATTATCACAGATAACCTTGGAACAACCTAGTATATGCAACGACCTTGTTCTAAGTTTGTCATAGGACGAAGACTGAAGAACTCCATATGTCAACTATTTAAAAAATGGAACCATACCAACAACAATGGAAAATACAAAGATCTTCAGGAAAAAAGCCAGCTTTTTCACTCTTATTAGAAATTATCTATATAGAAGAGGATTCTCCCGACTCTGCTAAAGTGCCTGGGAGACAAGGACGCCGCCCTAGCAATGTAAGAAGCACATGAAGGCATTTGTGGCACACATATAGGAGGTCAAAGCCTAGCAGCAAAATTACTAAGAGCAAGGTAATATTGGCCCTCCCTCAAGAGAGATTGCATGAACAAGGTCCAACGGTGCGACAATTATCACAAGTGTACACTAGTAATACACAACCCAGCCAAGATGCTACACACATCAGAGATCGGATGGCCATTCCACAGATGAAGGCTTGAAATTTTCAGTCCTTTTTCAGTATCACAAGGCCAGGTAAAATAACAGTAGACAAGGTACAAAGTTTCATTTAGAAATTTATTATATACTGATATGGGTTACCTATGGATATTATCACTAATAATGGTAGACAGTTTACTGATAAGAAAATAGCATCCTTTTTACAAAACTTGAACATAAAGCATCATTTTTCATCGGTCGAGCACCCACAAACTAACAGGCTCACCAAAGCAGCTAACAAGATAATTTTGCAGACATTAAAAAAAAGAATCTTACCTTGGCCAAAAGTCATTGGGCCGAGTTAATACCAGAAATACTCTAGGGATACAACATCACCCCACAAAGTTCGACCAAAGAAACGCCTTTCAAGCTAGTTTTCGGAGCCGATGCCATGATCCCAGTAGAAATATCCCAGGGATCAATCAGAACCAACCATTTCAATGAAGAAAAAAATGACCAAATGAGGAATGCCAAGCTGGATACCATAGAAGAGGAACGACAAGCCGCAAGGATCCGACAAGAAGCAATGCATCTTATAATACAACACAAGTACAACAAGAAGGTCAGACCTCGGCCATTACAATAAGGAAGCCTCGTCCTCAAACGCCTTGAAGATGTTAGAAAATCCCCATGACAAGGCAAGCTTGCCACAAATTGGGACGGTCCTTTCTGAGTTATGCAAGTTTATGGCCGAGGAGCATATTCCCTACAAACTTTGGAAGGGGTCGATTTACCAAATACATGGAATATTTTGTCATTACGTCTGTACCACACTTAACTATTTGTAACAACTTGAAGATTGGGAGGTACTCTTTCTTTTACTACCAAGGTTTTTTCCAAAAAGGATTCTACTCGAGGAGGTTTTAACAAGGCCGACCACTTCAAATACCCGATATTATTTAGAATACTAATTCATGCATTTTATCTAAACCATCTATCAATACTACATACATCAAACAGTATCAAATTTCTATGCAACCAAAATAGCAACAAAACATGTTGCAATGTCACACAAAGTCAAAATTACTTTACAAATTCAAAAGATTTCAAATAAACAAATCAAAAGCTAATAGTCAAATCTTAACAAACTTATCCAACCAAAATCCAAATTCACTTATAAACTACATTTGCAGTTTCATCCTGGACTTCCCCTCTAGGTTCATCGTCAACCAAATGCCAATCTACAACTACCTTAGTAACATCAAAATGACTAACATCAAAGTCAGGAGGAAAAACAGCAACTTGACTTATAGCACGATCAAATCCTGCAGTGAACACCTCTAATCCTTCTTCCTCAAGCTCTTGGATCCAAGATGTCATCTTTCCCTTTTCCACATTAACTTCTTTCAGCTGATCTTGAAGTGTTCAGATTTGATCCTGCAGATTACCAACTTCCACCTCCATGTCATTCATTCTCTTAGTAAAATCGATGACTACTCTATCCCTCTCAGCAATTGACCTCTCAGCAATTGTCTTTCAACCCCTACTAACTCTGTACTATGGCCAACATAGAACAACCTTGTACCAACAACCTTCAGACAACACGAATTTAGTCAATATGCTCAAACAAGATGGAAAAACAAAAAGAAAAGAAACAAAACTCACCTGCAGATACTACCGAATTACTTCTTTCCCAACATCCTTTAACAGTTGAACATCATGAGAGTTTTGAGCATCCCTATCCGCCAGGGAAGCAAAAGGAAACCGATCACTCCAAGTGGATTCTACACTACCACTAGACATAAAGTCATGCAAACACATTTGCTTAGCTTCTTTACTTCGTTCCTAACTCCAGAGCCAAATACCAAGTCAACGCCATAAAGGATCTCAAGCGAGCATTCAGGTTCGAGACTTTTCCTTTTTTCACCCCGAGGATGCTGATGAGCGGATAATTTATCCGCTTTTTGGCATTGTTTTTAGTATGTTTTAGTTATTTTTTATTATATTTTTATTAGTTTTTATTTAAAATTCACTTTTCTGGACTTTACTATGAGTTTGTGTGTTTTTCTGTGATTTCAGGTATTTTCTGGCTGAAATTGAGGGACCTGAGCAAAAATCTGATTCAGAGGCTAAAAAGGACTGCAAATGCTGTTGGATTCTGACCTCCCTGCACTCAAAGTGGATTTTCTAGAGCTACAGAAGCCCAATTGGCGCGCTCTCAATTGCGTTGGAAAGTAGACATCCTGGTCTTTCCAGTTATAATAGTCCATACTTTGCCCAAGATTTGATGGCCCAAACAGGCGTTCCAAGTCAGCTCAAGAATTCTGGCGTAAAATGCCGGAACTGGCACAAGAATGGGAGTTAAACGCCCAAACTGGCACAAAAGCTGGCGTTTAACTCCAAGAAGAGTCTCTACATATGAAAGCTTCAATGCTCAGCCCAAGCACACACCAAGTGGGTCCGGAAGTGGATTTTTATGTCATTTACTCATCTTTGTAAACCCTAAGCTACTAGTTCTCTACAAATAGTACCTTTTGCTATTGTATTTTCATCTTGGTTCTTCTGGTTCCCTCTCTGGGGCCGAAGCCAATGATCACCATTATCACTTATGTATTTTCAACGGTGCAGTTTCTACACACCATAGATTAAGGTGTGGAGCTTTGCTGTACCTCGAGTATTAATGCAATTACTATTGTTCTTCTATTCAATTCAGCTTATTCTTGTTCTAAGATATCACTTGTTCCTCAACTTGATAAATGTGATGATCCGTGACACTCATCATCATTCTCACTTATGAACGTGTGCCTGATAACCACCTCTGTTCTACCTTAGATTGAGTGGATATCTCTTGGATTTCCTAATCAGAATCTTCGTGGTATAAGCTAGAATTGATGGCAGCATTCAAGAGAATCCGGAAGGTCTAAACCTTGTCTGTGGTATTCTGAGTAGGATTCAAGGATTGAATGACTGTGACGAGCTTCAAACTCGCGATTGTGGGGCGTTAGTGATAGACGCAAAAGAATCACTGGATTCTATTCCGACATGATCGAGAACCGACAGCTGAATAGCCGTGCTGTGACAGAGTGCGTTGAACATTTTCACTGAGAGGACGGGACTATAGCCATTGACAACGGTGATGCCCAACATACAGCTTGCCATGAAAAGGAGTAAGAAGGATTGGATGAAGACAGCAGGAAAGCAGAGAGACGGAAGGGACAAAGCATCTCCATACGCTTATCTGAAATTCTCACCAATGAATTACATAAGTATCTCTATCTTTTTTTTATGTTTTATTTATATTTTAATCATTAATCCTCCATAACCATTTGAATCCGTCTGACTGAGATTTACAAGATGACCATAGCTTGCTTCATACCAACAATCTCCGTGGGATCGACCCTTACTCGCGTAAGGTTTATTACTTGGACGACCTAGTGCACTTGCTGGTTAGTTGTGCAAAGTTGTGATAAAGAGTTGATATTGCAATTGAGCGTACCATGTTGATGGCGCCGTTGTTGATCACAATTTTGTGCACCAAGTTTTTGGCACCGTTGCCGGGGATTGTTTAAGTTTGGACAACTGACGGTTCATCTTGTTGCTTAGATTAGCTATTTTTCTTCAGAATTTTTATGAATGAATTCTAGAGTTTCAAGGTGATGTTCTCATCATCACCAAAGCTGATTGATTTTCATCAATTTAGCTCTTGAATGTAATGTCCTACTGAAGCTTGGCTAGCCATGTCTAATTCCTTTAGACTGAAGCTTACTTGGCTAGCCATGTCTAATCTTTTTAGACTAAAGCTTTAGACTAACATTGCATGATTCCTGGAATTCTTATTAAAAATTTTGAATCTCTTTATTTTCTTTTCCATATAATTTTCGAAATATCCAAAAAAAATTACAAAGTCATAAAAATCAAAAATATTTTATGTTTCTTGTTTAAGTCTAGTGTCTCATTTTAAGTTTGGTGTCAATTGCAAGTTTCTGTTCTTCTTGCATTTTTCGAATTCATTCATGTGTCTTCATTGATCTTCAAGTTGTTCTTGATGATTTACTTGCTCTGATCTTTAAATTCTCCTGTCTTGTGTGTTTTGTTGTTTCTCATATGCATTCTCAATTTGTTAGTGTCAATAGTATACAAACTTCTAAGTTTGGTGCATTTCATGCATTGTCTATTCGATTTTAGTTGCATTTTGATTATTCCTCATCATTAAAAAAATCAAAAAAATTTCAAAAGTGCGTCTTTTCTAGTCAATAATACAGAGAATTGAAGATTCAGAACATACAGCAGAGGAATCACACAGAAAAATCTGGGCGTTCAAAATGCCCAGTGAAGAAGAAAAACTGGCGTTTAAACGCCAGCCAGGGTACCTAGCTGGGCGTTTAACGCCCAAAAGGGTAGCATTTTGGGCGTTAAACGCCAGAATGGATACCATTCTGGGCGTTTAACGCCAAGATGGCACAAGAGGGAAGATTTTGTTTTTAATTCAAATTTTTTTAAGTTTTCATAATTTTTCAAAATCAAATCTTTTTCAAATCATATCTTTTCAATCATATATTTTCAAAATCAATTTCTTTCCATTTTTCAAAAATACTTGCTAACAATTAATAATTTGATTCAACATTTCAAGTATGTTGCCTTTTTTGTTGAGAAAGGTTTAATGTTTGAATCATATCTTTTCTTGTTAGCCAAGTCATTAATTTTAAAAATCAAATCTTTTTAATTTGTTTTTCAATCATATCTTTTCAATCATATCTTTTTAAAACCATAACTTTTCAATCATATCTTTTTAATCACATCTTTTTCAAAATAGTTTTCAATCATATCTTTTTTATTTCTAACTTCAAAATCTTTTTCAAAAATCACTTTATTTCTTTCTCAATCTTAATTTTCGAAAATCATTAATCAATTTTTCAAAATCTCTTTTAATTATTTCAAAATCTTTTACTTTATTTTCGAAAAATTCTTCCCCTCTTCTCACATCCTTCTATTTATGGACTAACACTCCTCCACTATCAATAATTCGAACTCCATCTCTCTTGATAAGTTCGAATTCTTCTACCTTCTCCTTCTATTCTTCTTTTCCTCTGACACCTCAAAGAATCTCTATCCTGTGACATAGAGGATTCCATATTTTCTTGTTCTCTTCTCTTTCATATGAGCAGGAGCGAAGATAAAAGAATTCTTGTTGAGGCTGACCCTGAACCTGAAAGGACCTTGAAGCGAAAGCTAAGAGAAGCTAAAGCACTACTCTCTGTAGAGGACCTAACAGAAATCTTCAAACAAGAAGAAGACATGGCAGCCGAAAACAACAACAATGCCAACAATGCAAGGAAGGTGCTGGGTGACTTTACTGCACCTACTCCCGACTTCTATGGGAGAAGCATCTCGATCCCTGCCATTGGAGCGAACAACTTTGAGCTTAAGCCTCAATTAGTTTCTCTAATGCAACAGAATTGCAAGTTCCATGGACTTCCATTGGAAGATCCTCATCAGTTCTTAGATGAATTCTTGCAAATCTGTGACACTGTCAAGACCAATGGGGTTGACCTTGAGGTCTACAGACTTATGCTATTCCCTTTTGCTGTAAGAGACAGAGCTAGGAGTTGGTTGGATTCACAACCTAAAGAAAGCCTGAACTCTTGGGAAAAGCTAGTCAATGCCTTCTTGGCAAAGTTCTTTCCACCTCAAAAATTGAGCAAGCTTAGAGTGGAAGTCCAAACCTTCAGACA
>NC_029780.3:16603227-16606260 GCF_000817695.3 Arachis duranensis | reverse complement strand
GTTAATCAGAAAGTGTCCCACTGACATGCTTTCTGAATGGAGCATCATAGGTATTTTCTATGATGGTCTCTCTGAATTATCCAAGATGTCTTTGGATAGCTCTGCTGGAGGATCTCTTCATCTGAAGAAGATGCCTACAGAAGCTCAAGAGCTAATTGAAATGGTTGCAAATAACCAATTCATGTACACTTCTGAAAGGAATCCTGTGAACAATGGGACTAGTCAGAAGAAAGGAATTCTTGAGATTGATACCCTGAATGCCATATTGGCTCAGAATAAAATATTGACTCAACAAGTAATGTAATATTCAACTCAATTCCAAAGTGCAAGGTTCCTTCCATGGCAAGCTGTATGTAGGGTGTCACCATTGCCAGTGGCTACCTCCTATCCTCTCAGTAAAAACGGTCCAGATGCTCTGTCACAGCACGGCTAATCAGCTGTTGGTTCTCGATCATGTTGGAATAGGATCGATTGATCCTTTTGCATTTGTCATCACGCCCAGCAATCGCGAGTTTGAAGCTTGTCACAGCCATTCAATCCTTGAATCCTACTCAGAATACCACAGACAAGGTTTAGACTTTCCGGATCCTCAAGAGTGGCCGCCATCAATTCTAGCTTATACCACGAAGATTCTGATTAAGGAATCTAAGAGAAGCTCATTCAATCTGATGTAGAACGGAGGTGGTTGTCAGGCACACATTCATGAATTGAGGAAGGTGATGAGTGTCACAGATCATCACCTCCTTCATAATTAAGCGCGAATGAACATCTTAGATAGGAACACACACGTTTGAATGGAGAGATAGAAACAATTGCATTAATTCATCGAGACGCTGCAGAGCTCCTCACCCCCAACAATGGAGTTTAGAGACTCATGCCGTTAAAGTGTATGTAGTTCAGATCTGAAAATGTCATGAGATACAAAATAAGTCTCTAAAAGTTGTTTAAATAGTAAACTAGTAACCTAGGTTTACAGAAAATGAGTAAACTATGATAGATAGTGCAAGATAATTGGTGCAGAAATCCACTTCTGGGGCCCACTTGGTGTGTGTTGGGGCTGAGACTTAAGCCTCTCACGTGCTTGGGCTGTTTCTGGAGTTGAACGCCAGGTTGTAACGTGTTTTGGGCGTTGAACTCCAACTTGTAACCTGTTTCTGGCGCTGGACGCCAGACTGCAGCATGAAACTGGCGTTGAACGCCAGTTTACGTCATCTATCTTTGCGCAAAGTATGGACTATTATATATTGATAGAAAGCCCTGGATGTCTACTTTCTAACCCAATTGAGAGCGCATCAATTGGACTCCTGTAGCTCCGAAAAATCCATTCCGAGTGCAGGGAGGTCAGGATCCAACAGCATCAGCAGTCCTTTTTCAGCCTAACTCAGATTTTTGCTCAGCTCTCTCAATTTCAGTCAGAAAATACCTGAAATCACAGAAAAACACACAAACTCATAGTAAAGTCCAAAAATATAATTTTTTCCTAAAAACTAATAAAATTATATTAAAAACTAATTAAAACATGCTAAAATCTACATGAAAATACCCCCAAAAAGCGTATAAAATATCCGCTCATCAATAGCTCTGCTGGAGGATCCCTTCATCTGATGAAGACGCCTGCAGAAACTCAAGAACTCATTGAAATGGTTGCAAATAACCAATTCATGTACACTTCTGAAAGGAATCCTGTGAACAATGGGACGAATCAAAAGAAAGGAGTTCTTGAGATTGATACTCTGAATGCCATATTGGCTCAAAACAAAATATTGACTCAGCAAGTCAATATGATTTCTCAAAGTCTGTCTGGAATGCAAGCCGCACCAGGCAGTACTAAGGATGCTTCATCTGAAGAAGAAGCTTATGATCCTGAGAACCCATCAATGGAAGAGGTGAATTACATTGGAGAATCCTATGGAAACACCTATAATCCTTCATGGAGAAATCATCCAAATCTCTCATGGAAGGATCAACAGAGACCTCAACAAGGTTTCAACAACAATAATGGTGGAAGAAACAGGTTTAGCAATGGCAAGCCTTTTCCATCATCTTCTCAGCAACAGAGAGAGAATTCTAAGCAGAGCCACTCTGACTTAGCAACCATGGTCTCTGATCTAATCAAAACCACTCAAAGTTTCATGACTGAAACAAGGTCCTCCATTAGAAACTTGGAGGCACAAGTGGGTCAGCTGAGTAAGAAAGTTACTGAACTCCCTCCTAGTACTCTTCCAAGCAATACAAAGAGAATCCAAAAGGAGAGTGTAAGGCCATCAACATGGCCAAATTTGGAGAGGAGGAAGAAGTAGTGAGCGCCACTGAGGAAGACCTCAATGGACGTCCACTGGCCTCCAATGAGTTCCCTAATAAGGAACCATGGGAATCTGAGGTTCACACTTAGACCATAGAGATTCCATTGGATTTACTTCTGCCATTCATGAGCTCTGATGAGTATTCTTCCTCTGAAGAGGACGAAGATGTCACTAAAGAGCAAGTTGCCAAGTACCTTGGAGCAATCATGAAGCTAAATGACAAGTTATTTGGTAATGAGACTTGGGAGGATGAACCCCCTTTGCTCACCAAAGAACTGGATGACTTGACAAGGCAGAGATTACCTCAAAAGAGATAGGACCCTGGGAAGTTCTCAATACCTTGTACAGTAGGCACCATGACCTTCAAGAAGGCTCTGTGTGACCTAGGGTCAAGCATAAACCTCATGCCTCTCTCTGTAATGGAGAAACTAGGGATCTTTGAGGTACAAGCTGCAAGAATCTCACTAGAAATGGCAGACAATACAAGAAAACAAGCTTATGGACTGGTAGAGGATGTTCTGGTAAAGATTGAAGACCATTACATCCCTGCTGATTTCATAGTCCTAGAGACTGGGAAGTGCATGGATGAATCCTTAGCAGACCCTTCTTAGTCACAACAAAGGCTATGATTGATGTTGACAGATGAGAATTGATCATTCAAGTGAATGAAGAATCCCTTGTGTTTAAGGCTCAAGGATATCACTCTGTAACCATGGAGAGGAAGCATGAA
>NC_029780.3:16576709-16602352 GCF_000817695.3 Arachis duranensis | reverse complement strand
GACAGAGGAGAATTGATCATTCAAGTGAATGAAGAATCCTTTGTGTTTAAGGCTCAAGGATATCCCTCTGTAACCATGGAGAGAAAGCATGAAGAGCTTCTCTCAAAACAGAGTCAAACAGAGCCCCCACAGTCAAACTCTAAGTTTGGTGTTGGGAGGCCACAACCAAATTCTAAGTTTGGTGTTGAACCCCCACATTTAAACTCTAAGTTTGGTGTTGGGAGGTTCCAACATTGCTCTGAACATCTGTGAGGCTCCATGAGAGCCCACTGTCAAGCTACTGACATTAAAGAAGCACTTGTTGGGAGGCAACCCAATGTTATATTTATCTATTTTCCTTTGTTATTTTATGTTTTCTGTAGGTTGATGATCATGTGAAGTCACAAAATCAATTAAAAAAGCAAAAACAGAATGAAAAACAGAAAGAAAAATAGCACACCCTGGAGGAAAAACTTGACAGCGTTTAAACGCCAATAAGGGCAGCAAATGGGCGTTTAACTCCTAGTCTGGCACCATTCTGGGCGTTTAACGCCAGAAAGGGGCAAGAAGTTGGCGTTAAACGCCAGAAAGGGGCAGCAGCCCGGCGTTTAATGCCAGGATTAGCAGAAAGGGCATTTTTGCACGCCACTTGGTGCAGGTATGAGCTATCCTTGGCACCTCAGGATCTGTGGACCCCACAAGATCCCCACCTACCCCACCACTCTCTCTTTTCTTCACGCATTCACCAATCACCTCAATACCTCTTCCCCAAAAATCCCTCACCTATCAAATCCCACCATTCTCTTCACCACTCACATCCATCCTTCATAAAACCTCACCTACCCCACCATCCAAATTCAAACCACTTTCCCTCCCAAACCCACCCATAATGGCCGAACCCTACCCCTCTCTCCACCCCCTATATAAACCCATCTTCACCCCCTCATTTTCACACAACCTAAACACTACTTCTCCCCCTTAGCCGAAACACAAAGCCCCCTCCATCTCCTCTATTTCTTCTTCTTCTACTCTTTTCTTTCTTCTTTTGCTCGAGGATGAGCAAACCTTCTAAGTTTGGTGTGGTAAAAGTATTGCTTTTCATTTTTCCATAACCATTTATGGCACCTAAGGCCGGAGAAACCTCTAGAAAGAGGAAAGGGAAGGCAAAAGCTTCCACCTCTGAGTCATGGGAGATGGAGAGATTCATCTCAAGGGTGCATCAAGACCACTTCCCTGAAGTTGTGGCCATGAAGAAGGTGATCCCCGAGGTCCCTTTCAAACTCAAAAAGAGTGAATATCCGGAGATCCAACATGAGATCCGAAGAAGAGGTTGGGAAGTTCTTATCAACCCCATTCAACAAGTCAGAATCTTAATGGTTCAAGAGTTTTATGCCAATGCATGGATCACCAAGAACCATGATCAAAGTGTGAACCCGGACCCAAAGAATTGGCTTACAATGGTTCGGGAGAAATGCTTAGATTTTCGTCTGGAAAATGTAAGGTTGGCATTCAACTTGCCCATGATGCAAGGAGATGAGCACCCCTACACTAGAAGGGTCAACTTTGATCAAAGGTTGGACCAAGTCCTCATAGACATTTGTGAAGAGGGCGCTCAATGGAAGAGAGATTCAAGAGAGAAGCCGGTTCAACTGAGAAGGCATGACCTCAAGCCCGTGGCTAGAGGATGGTTGGAGTTTATCCAACGCTCAATCATTCCCACTAGCAACCGGTCCAAAGTTACTATAGACCGGGCTATCATGATTCATAGCATCATGATTGGAGAGGAAGTAGAAGTTCATGAGATTATATCCCAAGAACTTTATAAGGTGGCAGACAAGTCCTCTACCTTGGCAAGGTTAGCCTTCCCTCATCTCATTTGTCACCTCTGTAATTCAGTTGGAATTAACATAGAGGGAGACATCCTCATTGATGAGAACAAGCCCATCACTAAGAAAATGATGGAGCAAACAAGAGATCCCACTCATCATGAAATCCCTGAGATGCCTCAAGGGATGCACTTTCCTCCACAAAAACTATTGGGAGCAAATCAACACCTCCCTAGGAGAACTGATTCCAACATGGGACAACTAAGGGCGGAGCACCAAGAACATTCCATCCTCCTCCATGAAATTAGAGAGGATCAAAGAATCATGAGAGAGGAGCAATGATGAGCGGATAATTTATACGCTTTTTGGCATTGTTTTTAGGTAGTTTTTAGTAAGTTCAAGCTACTTTTAGGGATGTTTTCATTAGTTTTTATGTTAAATTCACATTTCTGGACTTTACTATGAGTTTGTGTGTTTTTCTGTGATTTCAGGTAAATTCTGGCTGAAATTGAGGGACTTGAGCAAAACTCTGAAAAAGGCTGACAAAAGGACTGCTGATGCTGTTGGAATCTGACCTCCCTGCACTCAAAATGAATTTTCTGGAGCTACAGAACTCCAATTGGCGCGCTCTCAACGGCGTTGGAAAGTAGACATCCAGGGCTTTCCAGCAATATTTAATAGTCCATACTTTATTCGACGAAAGACGACGTAACTTGGCGTTGAACGCCAAGTTCATGCTACTGTCTGGAGTTAAACGCCAGAAAAACGTCATGATCCGGAGTTGAACGCCCAAAACACGTCATAACTCGGAGTTCAACTCCAAGAGAAGCCTCAGCTCGTGGATAGATCAAGCTCAGCCCAAACATACACCAAGTGGGCCCCGGAAGTGATTTTATGCATCAATTACTTACTCATGTAAACCCTAGTAGCTAGTCTAGTATAAATAGGATAAGTTACTATTGTATTAGACATCTTTAGTCTCAGTTTTGTTTTATTCTTCATCCTAAGAGGCTATTGATCACGTTTTGGGGGCTGGCCATTCGGCCATGCCTGAACCCTTTACTTATGTATTTTCAACGGTGGAGTTTCTGCACACCATAGATTAAGGGTGTGGATGATTGACAACCACTTCCGTTCTACATGCAACAGAGCTTGAATGCGTATCTCTTAGATTCCCTAACAGAATCTTCGTGGTATAAGTTAGATAGATGGCGGCATTTATGAGGATCCGGAAAGTCTCACCTTGTCTGTGGTATTCCGAGTAGGATTCCGGTAATGAATGACTGTGACGTGCTTCAAACTTGCAAGTGTTGGGCGTTAGTGACAGACGCAAAAGAATCAAGGGATTCTATTCCAGTAGGAGCGGGAACCAACCAGTGATTAGCCGTACTGTGACAGAGTGCGTGAGCATAGTTTTCACTGCGAGGATGGGATGTAACCATCAACCATGGGTGATGCCTCCAGACGATTAGCCGTGCGAGTGACAGCCGCATAGGATCATTTTCCCGAGAGGATGAAAGTAGCCACAGTTGATGGTGAACCCCTACACAAAGCTTGCCATGGAAAGGAGTAAGAAGGATTGAGTAGAAGCAGTAGGAGAGCAGGCGTCCTTGAGCCATGCAGCATCTCCATTCGCTTATCTGAAATTCCCACCAATGAATCTGCATAAGTTTTCTATCCCTTTTTATAATCTATTCTCTTATTTCTATTTTCGAAAACCCATAACCCAATTCTATCTGCCTAACTGAGATTTACAAGGTGACCATAGCTTGCTTCATACCAACAATCTCTGTGGGATCGACCCTTACTCACGTAAGGTTTATTACTTGGACGACCCAGTACACTTGCTGGTAAGTTGAACGGAGTTGTGATAACAACTGGTGCCACAATAATGATTTCATACAACTTAAAGAACAGTGATCACAATTTCGTCCACCAAGCAACAAAGGCAAGGAAGAGACATTGAGGAGCTCAAGCACTCCATAAGATCTTCAAGAGGTAGAACAAGCCGCCATCACTAAGGTGGACCCGTTCTTTAATCTCCTTGTTCTTTATTTTCCTGTTTTTTGAATTTTTATGCTTATGTTTATCTATGTTTGTGTCTTATTACATGATCATTAGTGTCTTAGTGTCTATGCCTTAAAGTTATGAATTTTCTATGAATCCATCACCTTTCTTAAATGAAAAATGTTCTTAATTGAAAAAGAGAAGAATTGCATGAATTTCAAATTTTATAACAGATTAATTATTTTGATGTGGTGGCAATACTTTGACTTCTGAATGTATGCTTGAACAGTGCATATGTCTTTTGAATTTGTTGTTCATGGATGTTGGCTCTTGAAAGAATGATGAAAAAGGAGACATGTTACTGAGGATCTGAAAAATCATAAAAATGATTCTTGAAACAAGAAAAAGCAGTGAATTCAAAAAAGAGAGAGAGAGAGAGAGAGAGAGAGAGAGAGAGTATATGCGAAAAAAAAGAGAGAAAGCAAGCAGAAAAAGCCAATAACCCTTTAAACCAAAAGGCAAGGATAAAAAATAAAGTTGTGATCCAAGGCAAAAAGAGTGTGCTTAAGAACCTTGGACACATCTAATTGGGGACTCGAGCAAAGCTGAGTCACAATCTGAAAAGGTTCATAGATGTTTTTGGAATTCATTGCATATTCTCTTCTTTTTATCTTATTTGATTTTCAGTTGCTTGGGGACAAGCAACAATTTAAGTTTGGTGTTGTGATGAGTGGATAATTTATACGCTTTTTGGCACTGTTTTTAGCATGTTTTAGTTAGTTTTTATTATATTTTTATTAGTTTTTATTTAAAATTCACTTTTCTGGAATTTACTATGAGTTTGTGTGTTTTTCTATGATTTCAGGTATTTTCTGGCTGAAATTGAGGGACCTGAGCAAAAATCTGATTCAGAGGCTAAAAAGGACTGCAAATGCTGTTAGCTTCTGACCTCCCTGCACTCGAAGTGGATTTTCTGGAGCTACAGAAGCCCAATTGGTGCGCTCTCAATTGCGTTTGAAAGTAGACATCCTGGGCTTTCCAGAAATGTATAATAGTCCATACTTTTCCCGAGATTTGATGGCCCAAACAGGCATTTCAAGTCAGCTCAAGAATTCTGGCGTAAAATGCCGGAACTAGCACAAGAATGGGAGTTAAACGCCCAAACTGGCACAAAAGCTGGCGTTTAACTCCAAGAAGAGTCTCTACACATGAAAGCTTCAATGCTCAGCCCAAGCACACACCAAGTGGGCCCGGAAGTGAATTTTTATGTCATTTACTCATCTTTGTAAACCCTAAACTACTAGTTCTCTACAAATAGCACTACAAGAAAAACACCCATTTAGGTACACTTGAAAAGTGTAGCCAAAAACGAAAAAAAGGGATGCCTTAGGAAAAGGCTACGTTTTTTAGGCTTCGGAGACACTTTTGTAGGCGATCCCTATACTAGTGTTGCATATTCTCAAAGGCTACGATTTTCTGTATCAAAGGCTACGCTTTTTAAGTGATGCTATTCAGGATCTAAGGCTACGCTTTTCAGCACTAATAGTTACAGTAATTCTAAAGAATAGACTACACTTTTCAGAACTACTGCATCACTTTATAAATGTAGCAAATAGTATACCTATAGCTACTCTATATAAGTGTAGCCTTTTGTCCCTCATTTTTTTTTAAATTTCTGTTTATATATATATAAACAAAAATTTCTAACAATTTTTTTATTTAAACTCTAATATTTGAGAATTTAATTATATATATAATCCTGTATTTTTAATTAAATTAGTTAATTATTTAAAAAATAAAAATGAATACATATATAATAATACCATACAATAATCTTTAAATAATAAAAATTATACTGAAACAAAATATAATTATACAATGAACTAAAAATATTCGGATGATCATAATTTTGAGTATTCATACATCTCAAATTAGGATAAGTATACTCATATAATGCACTTAGAGTTTACTGCTAATAAACTAGGAAAAACCAAAATATTATATCATATAAATGTATCTTATCTTCTAATAAAAGATATCATCATCAACCATACATCTTTCAATTTCCATCTTTGTCAATAAACCATCATGATCAGCATCTCAATCTTCACTCGCACCTTCAGAATTATCCTACATAATTATATAGAAAAATAATTATAATTTGAAAAAGTACAACAAGAAAAAAGTAATTAACATATTAATAACATATACAATATCCAAGCGGCATAGGATAATTGAAACTACTCTTCTTTTCATTTCACCAAAAACATAAAATAAGAAACAAAACCATACTGTGTTTGAATAAATAATTAAATAAACCAAAGTCTTTTGCTTTAAAATAACAATCATATTCAGGGAATACTATAAATCACCATAAAGGACATAACTAAAAAACGGAGTAACACGACTTCATACTAAATGGGAACTAAAATCAGAAACTCAGGTGCATTGTACAAGTGACAAGCAGCGCATAATAACATTTTTCTTTCTTTTTTATTTTAACATTATAAGAAGCTCAAACTTTACATGAAATTACATAATGAAAAAACAAAACCAGAAAAATCAGAAAAACCAGAAAAATTACAACTTCCACCCTGATAACAATAATAATAAAAAGAGTGAAGATAACAAGAGTAGAGGAGGAAGGGTGTTATGAAATATAAGGGGCATGGGCTATGAAACGGACTTTCATAGCTTTGTAGTTAGGTTAGGAAATAGTTCCTAGTCTTAGAAGTAATTCTCTAAATATTTTACTAGAAACTCGCTGAAGCAAAACAAATTAAGAAAAATAAAGAATTTATAGTACATAAATAATAAGTTAAATTGTAAATTCATAACTAATAAAGCAATCAAGGTGGAGCTACACATGAATTAATAGCATAATAATAAAGTGAAAAGAAAAAGTATGCATTGTACCTTGCCATGACACGATCAACGTTTTGACAAAATTCACTTGGGAGCTTTAACCAAAAACTTTAATCTGTTTGTTACCAAGTAAAATTCTAAGAGATTAGACTATAATCATATTTAGTCTAGATTTATTTTCATAAATTCTAAATTGATATAATTAAAATGAAAGGAAAAAAAATAAAAAAACTCAATTCAGGTCAGTAACTTATTTGGAAAATAAAAGCAATCTGATAACTGCCCAAAATTCAAATCTAAAGCATGAGTAACTGAGTAACTGAAAATAAAAGGAAGAAATCTTGATAATATTTTTAATGATGTGAAATTTTATCTAATTATAAAGAATTACTCATTTTTATTTTGTTAGCTAAATGTTGGTTAGATTTTAATAAAAATACTGATTTTCTAAATTTTCTCTAAAAATAAAATAGTTAAAATTTATTAAATATTATATATTTAATTTTTATAATAAATTATGCATAATATAATAGGCATAGTAGTATTCACTTTATTTTATAAATCATAATTGAATGAAACATATTCAAAATAATATCGATCATGATATAATTTAGTTACAACTGAATTAAAATGGACGAATCAATACTCATAACAAAATAAGATATTCACTTATATTGGCTTCAGCAATAAAAAATATTTATCCACACCTTGTGTTTTCAATAATCCATTGAGGTGAATAGTTCAACCGTTGAAGGAAGAACGAAATTAAATTCAGTCAAACGAATTATATTCAAGGGAGTTTAATCACGCAGAAAATTACCATCTACAAATCTAATATGTATTTTAAAATTTTTTAAATAAAATACAAAAGGAATTGCAGCAAAAGGAAACAAATCCAAATGATAGAGTGAGCACCCAAAAAAGAAAAGGATAGAATAGAATGGGCCATTACTAGTTGCAGACAACCCATCAGACATAGATTTCCGCATTTGCATGGGCCATTTCTTCATCTCAGATCTACCAACTGAATAAATCGCTTTCTGCCACTCTGAAAAAATAACAAAATAACAATGCATAAATAAAGCTAGTCATATGAAGAAGTGAACAACTCCAATCAGCAATATTTAGCATCAATTGACCACTCTATCTCATATAGTTGGAATAATGACTACAATTTTCAATTTATGATTGTATGCAAATGTATGCTTGCTATTAGATGTAAAATCATTCATGTTTCTATACCAACAGCTTAACCATTTAGGAGAGAAGATATATGACAGCATATGTCCAAATGGTTCATAATTTATTAAATGTTGCCCCAAGCTCCTTAATAAATTTTGAAATCTAAGAAAATAAAGAGGTGGATGGTCCTATGCATTATTCACACTTCAAGTCCAATGGCTTCTTGCGTGAGGGTGTTGATATAAAATCACTCACATTCCACTACCTGACAGCTTAAACCTCCTGATGTGGTTCATAATATTAACAACACATGCTTGTCACATACAGCCACAAATTATGGTAAAAAATTTTATTCATAGCAAGACCTATGGCCTGTCAATTCCCCAATAATCAATTATAAAGTAATATTAAAGAATACAAAATGCTAGGCTGTTCGTTGTGTCCATTTAGAAAACACACAAGCTAATTTTAGAAGTCAAGTACATCCATGTATCTTTATAATTGCTTCAAGAAACCTTGTACTCTTTTGATATTGGCTCATAAGGCCTAAAATCTATATATGCACTACCAAAAATGGCAGACGAAGAGATAAGAATTTTACCTAGGTACTCAAGCTCAAAGAAACCTCCAATGAATCAAATAAACAATAATTAGTAATAATCAAATAAACAATATAATGGAATTCAAAAGCTTAATCAGAATAGAACAGAACTGAATAAACACCAACTAATGATTTCATTTTCAAGCAGCTGATCACACACGCATGCACAAAATCATAAGAACCAAAATTGAAGGCATGCACAAACCAGAGTAAGCAAAACGCAAGCTGAAGCAAATTCACAGAGTAGCATAGTTGCACACACATGCCATTATAATAGCCCTATTCATGAGAACACCCCTATCAAATCAAACAATGCAAGCTGATAAGCAAAAAGTGAATCAAATCGGAACCCTAAAATCATAACTCTCTCAAATTTTAGAACAATTCAGTGGCCATAGAACTAGCTGAATTAAAAGAGATGTCCTAAATGGTGAAGATAAAGGAGAAAACAAGGAGAGTACATTTGATCTTGAGAAACACATTGATGCATATCTACTAGTCAAGTAGCTGATTTTCAGTCTATTTTCAATATCAGTTTATCGATTGTATCTTTAGTGTTTTTACTACAGAATGCATTATTATCTTAATCTCTTTGCTTGTTAGAATCTTCTTCCCTATCTGTACAGCCGGCACATTTCAGTTCTTACTGTTGCTGGTTATTTAACCTCATTTATGAAGAATATAATGTTTTAAAGAACTGTTTTCTTTATGAGCATTTATCAAAAAATCTTATATCACACCAAGGCACGAAAGCTTTAAAGGAATGCTTGTTTCTGTTTTTACTAAGCTTCTAGTTTAGGTTTCAGGAACATTACCTGAGATGGATGAAACATTTTTCAAAATAATTGTTCTTGTGATTGCTTCGTCTTGCTAACCCCACCTTAGCTTTATTCTTGTTCTTGTTCTTGTGATTACTTCCTACAATCTTAGCTCTTAATGATGGTCCTCTCCTGTCATCAGTTTCTAAACATTTGGTAACAAGAGTCACAAGAGTCTAAGAGTATCAATCATCATAGAAGTTATAATAAAATTCTTAAAAGGAGAAATGAGGGTACGAGAGTTCCCTCACGCCGCAAATGGTCACCAAACCCCCAAATTGAAAACCCTAAAATCGGAATCCTAACCCTCTGAAATTTTAGAACAAAATGGGCGTGAGTAGATACCTTCTCCACCACGATGGTGAGCGACGGGATCAGAGGATGATGCTGACGACCGATGTGAGCATGCCGCGAAGACGACTGATGGTGAGCGACGGGATCAGAGGAGCGGTGAGCGACGGGAACAGAGGAGCGGTGAGCGACGGGATCAGAGGAGCGGTGAGTGTGGAAGAGGAGTGCCAACACCGATGGTTCCCGAGTGGATGGTGCGACGGCAGAACTGAGGAGTGTTGGTGGTGACTGGTGATGAGGACTGAGGAGTTGGGGTTCTCGAGTGAAATAATTCTGAAGTTACTTTTGTGTTGGTGAAAATGAAAAAAAATTAGTAAGTGTTAGAGGGATTTAGTAGTCTTACATGGATTAGGCAGTGTTTTAGAATTGCACCCAAAACATAATAAATGGGTTACTTTTTAAAAGCATTTCTTTTGGTGTAAAAAGTGTCTCCATAGCTATTCAGATACGGCTACACTTTATAAGTGATGTTTAAAATATCTAAGGAGATACTTTTGGAGTGATGCCTCAATAGTGTTTTCTATTCTCTTATAAAAGGGCACCCTGCAAAAAAGCGTAGCCTATTTTAGAAATAGGCTACGCTTTTCAAATGTAGCTTAAAAAAAGTGTGGCTGAATGGGTGTTTTTCTTGTAGTGTAGGACCTTTTGCTATTGTATTTTCATCTAGGTTCTTCTGGTTCCCTCTCTGGGGCCGAAGCCAATGATCACCATTATCACTTATGTATTTTCAATGGTGGAGTTTCTACACACCATAGATTAAGGTGTGGAGCTCTGCTGTACCTCGAGTATTAATGCAATTACTATTGTTCTTCTATTCAATTCAGCTTATTCTTGTTCTAAGATATCACTTGTTCCTCAACTTGATGAATGTGATGATCCGTGACACTCATCATCATTCTCACCTATGAACGTGTGCCTGACAACCACCTCCGTTCTACCTTAGATTGAGTGGATATCTCTTGGATTTCCTAATCAGAATCTTCGTGGTATAAGCTAGAATTGATGGCGGCATTCAAGAGAATCTGGAAAGTCTAAACCTTGTATGTGGTATTCTGAGTAGGATTCAAGGATTGAATGACTGTGACGAGCTTCAAACTCCTGAAGGCTGGGCGTTAGTGACAGACGCAAAAGAATCACTAGATTTTATTCCAACCTGATTGAGAACCGACAGATGATTAGTCGTGATGTGACAGAGCGCGTTGAACATTTTCACTGAGAGGACGGGACTGTAGCCATTGGCAATGGTGATGCCCAACATACAGCTTGCCATGGAAAGGAGTAAGAAGGATTGGATGAAGACAGTAGCAAAGCAGAGAGACGGAAGGGACAAAGCATCTCCATACGCTTAGTTAAAATTCTCACCAATGAATTACATAAGTATCTCTATCTTTCTTTTATGTTTTATTTATATTTTAATCATTAATCCTCCATAACCATTTGAATCCGCCTGACTGAGATTTACAAGATGACCATAGCTTGCTTCATACCAACAATCTCCGTGGCATCGACCCTTACTCGCGTAAGGTTTATTACTTGGACGACCCAGTGCACTTGCTGGTTAGTTGTGCGAAGTTGTGATAAAGAGTTGAGATTACAATTGAGCGTACCATGTTGATGGCGCTATTGATGATCACAATTTTGTGCACCAGATGCGCACTAGATTGTGCGGCATCAGCAATGGTCTCCTTCACCACCGTACTCGCCGAGACCTTCCTACCCTCTTTCTTCTTCTGATCAAGAAAAGATCGCATCCTTGCGAAGGATAAGCTCGGAACCCTTCCACCTACAACAAATAAAGTACAACAGAATGTCAACTTTGGAAACAATCCAACTGAAAAAGCAAATTTACCATGACTCTTACCTATGTAGCTACTTAAGCTATCAACATCATTTTCAAACTTCAAAATCTCAGCAATAGACAATAATTTTCTGGTAGAAAAATATTCAATAAGATTCTCTAACAATAAATCTTCCTTTTCAAACCTTCTTATAGCATCCAAAACCTGCATGGGTTCCGGGCACCAGTAGAGGGGAAATTTTTTCACCTAATTCATCATCTAATGAGGGATATTTTATCTCACAAGAACGAGCTTTCACAAACATTTCTTTAAAATTTTTGAAAGAATATTTATACAAGACAAACCAAGACTGCCCTGGATAACTGCTCAAGTTTATCCAGAGACCCTTATAAATCTCTTTCACCTGAAACAGTGAGAAAAAGATGTTCAAAGAAGGGACATATTTCGGAAACCCCATCAAACACTCGAAGGCATGAAGGAAAGCCCAAGAGTTGGGGTAAAGTTGGGACGGAGCACAATTCAACTTTGTCAAAACCATGCACTCAATTTCTGATAAAGGAAACCTTACATTAAAAATAAGCCCAATCACCCCTTTTCTCACAAATCTTCTCTTCCCCATTATAAAGAAGAAGTTCGATACCAACACTAGAAGCACCACGAATCCAACTCGCGGGGTTAAACTCACCTAAAGCTTTAGCGCTTTGGAAGAGGAAAGCGCGACACTTAACGTCCGCATGCACCCATTCGTACAAATCATCCTTAATCTCTACTACTTTGTCTTATGGTTTTTTCATGGCTAGAACTAAGTAGAACAAAGAACAAAGAACAAGTGAAAAAGACTAACCTTTCGTTGTCATCTTCTTGTCAGTATGCCAAAGACCTTTTTCCAACACAAGTAAACTGAAGAGATTTTAAGTATAATAAACACTATCGCACGATCAACTTCAACAATTATTCTTGCCCATCAGATTAAAAAACTGTTCAGGTCACCAATAACTTAACGGCCATGATTACCTCGAGCCAATACCTCACTAATTATTTATTGTAAAACGTGCCTTCATGCCCCCCTAAAACAATAAATTCACATTAAGTGTCAAACATCAAAAGCTCCAGTAGCGAAGATATCGGTACCATGTTGAGCTTGGGGGCATGGATAGAAGTAAAACGGGTATAACATCAAAATTTTAGACAAAAGCTCAACTTGCTACCGACATCAGCAAGTCAAGCTTGGGGCTGTGATCTGTATCCAGACAACTCAGGCCGATGTTATACCTCAGAACTGTTAGGTCAAAGTCAGTTAAGCCAAACTAAAAGAGTGGGATCCACGATACACCTCGGTTCAGGTCCCAGTAATCTCGGAATTACAACCAACTCACTTTTTAAAGATAAATTGCAAAACACGAATGACCTAGCACACACAACATACAAATCACAAAATAGAGCTCTATAAATATTATGATTATTTTTTGAGATCGCAAACTGACTTAAGCATCAGAGTCCTTTTTGCAGGTTCTCCACATTGCTCGGACGAAGGAAGAATTCATGGTGCAGCACACAGGAGGAGGACGATCCAACGTAAGAAACTCCAAGCTATAGAGACCGTCGAAGCAATCTAATGGTAGAGAATCTGGAGGTCAACTTTGGTGAGTGTGGTGAGTTGGTTGAAGGTGTGGTAGGCAAGGGACCAAAGAGGTTGAGATTCTTGGCTTGAATATGAGCAACTTTGTTTCTATCGCACAAGATGTAGTCGCAACAAGGAGTGCTACATGGGTTGCCTCCATCTTCAGGCCATGGAAGGAGCTTAGGGTCATCAAGTTCTTTTCGTAACTTGTGGAGGATGCTATTGTCATTGGGGTTGATTTCAGCGAAGATATGGCAGATAGTGAAAGGATCAGGAGAGGGAAAGGAGGAAAGAAGATGGTGGACATGGTGAGCTTGGGTTCTCTTCCTCAAAGGTGGGATTGGTGGAGGTGGGTCAATGGCAATAGCGTGAGAAAGGTGTGGTGATGGAGATTGGAGAGATGAGAAGATAATGTTGATGATAGAAGTGGGTGGTAGAGGCAGAGTGAGTGGCGATGGAGTGAAGAAGGTATAGAGAAAGAATATTAATGGAGATTATGGAAGTGGAAAGAGGTTGTTGAAATGAGGAGAGATGAGAGAAGATAGTATGTTATGATGATGATTATGTGATAAGGGTATAATTAGAAGAAAAAATTTTTATTGACAAAAAATTAATATAAAAGATAAAATTGAAGTGTATTTTAAACATTAAGAATAAAATTGAATCAAATTAAAAATTACGGATAATTTTAAAACTTTTTTAAAATATTAGGGACAAGAAGTATATTTCATCTTTTTTAAAATTATCTAAAGATAAAATTATTTTATTCATTTCTATCTCATTTTTCATCCTCAAATTTTAATTATGTTATATTGTTCTATTATTCCAAGACCCAACAATAACATATTTATATGATTAAGTTTTTTTTTAAATGTTTAAAATAAAGAATACAAAAATAAATATTTTATATTATCACCACAAGAGATGTAAATTTTATAGATAGTTAAAGTGTCGATAATTAATTTTATTGATGGTTTAAAGCTATCATTGGTAAATTCCGATCAATATTACCAATAATTCTGTACTATCAGTAAAATAAGATGTGGAAATATATTTTTTATTGGTCGTCGGTAATACTAATGGTTAAAAAAAAGCATAAAATGTTAATTGGATATTATCAATGACTCCGTCTGTAAAATTCAATTTTTTATTTTTTAAATATAATTTATCGACGACTTATATACATAATCAGGTCCTTAACTATTTATTTGAATACATATTTATTTAAATACATGTTATACGATTAAATTTTAATATAGGCAATAAAAGATATAAAAGATTTTTTATTCAAATTAAAAATGAATAAATAGTAAATTTATAAGATTATTCGAAACTAAAACACATCAAAAAACATAACAGAAAAATATTGTCAAAATTAAAAATATAAATAACTACATGTAATCATCCGGATTGAAGTCGTCGTCTTCGTCGTTGGCTCCATCCTAAGGTCCTAGAAGTTGTTCCTTGTGCTGGTGGCGTCAGTGGCTGAGGACCAAATAATGCCGTTGGAGGACATCTAGGTGGCGAAAGAAGCAGCATGGCTAAAGCATTGTTGGATGAGTAACTCCCCAACTTCTCGCGCATGAAAGAGTACATATTCGTGACCGTATTATTCAAGTAGTCTAGATCGGACAACTTGTGAATGACGGTCCTGGAGGCTCCTAACAATCACGACACTCTAAATTTTTCAATTACCAACTCCAATCGTGTATTCATAAATTCAACGAAATATAACACAACATAAACCATCAACATGCAAATAATATTTATTTTGTCAATCTGATACGTTCTAATCACTTTATACCCCCACAAACAAGAACGGTTAAACACAAACAAACTCCATAGCAAACAAACTAAAAAGGATCTCTATATCCCCGCACAGAATCATTTCGCCTCCAACATTACAAATCTATCCTAGGATTCAAGGTCTCTTTTCTGAACATGCATAATTGGCAAAAATAAAAATTTTCATGTTAAAATTTGTTTTCACTTGCATTAAATTATTTACAATTACAACATTTATAAGTTTAAAAATATTCAAAACATAGTAAATTGCAATAAAGACCAACCTAATTGGAAAAATTATCTACGGGATCCGTCAAAAATAGCGGTAACACAAACAATTCATGTCGTGGTAGCAAGCTCAATCTCCAATTATGGCTGAAAACCTCCAACAAATTACAATAGTTAGACACTATACACATAGAGTTAAAACTAAGGATACTCAAAATGATCGGAAAAATAACGTAAAACAAAAAATTAAACTAATTAAATTGAATAGAAACTCCCACGAATACAATGGTGATGTCAGAATTTTGAATGGAATTCCGATGACAGATAAATATTAGAGAGAAGTTTTGGTGAGGAAGAGAGTGTTTTTAGATAGAGAGAAAGATATGCTAAAATGAAGGAGGAGGGAGGTGCACTAGGTTTTATGTTTACTGATGATAAGACCGTTAATAATAAGATTTACCACGAAACACGACATTTCATTAAATGTCATTTGCCGACAGCTAGAATCACATTCCAAAATGGAATTTTTCAAACGAAAAATTTATTGACGGCCAGACCATCATTAATTTATTAACGTTATATTAAAAATATTTTAAAAAATTTTCATTAGTTGTTAATAAACAATGACGTTAGATTAATTTATTAATAAAATAAAGATTTATCTATCATGTACCTTAAGGGCACATGTTAAGATTACAAAATAAAAAAGTTTTTATTGAAAATATAAAAAATTTAAATTTTTAACACATTTATTTTGTATTCATTAAATAAAAATATTTAAAATTTTTTACTAATAATATGCTTATCATGTGCCCTTAGAAAATGGTGCATGTTAGCTAAACCCATAAAATAAATAAAATAATTTATTTTTATGTTACTGAACGGTCAGATTTGGCCATTGGTAATTAATTATACCTTATAATAAAATAGCGACGACCTGATAGTTGGTAATGAGTGGCATCAGTAACATAGATGTGTGCCACTTGCCGTCAAGGTGGTGCAAAACTTTATTGACAGTCTAGTCTTGGTAAAATTAATGCTCAAAAAATGCCATCAAAAATTTGATTTTAACGTTGACATCCCCTAATTAGCGACCACCAAATCGTCTGTAATTCAGTTGCATGACGCATTGTCAGATTGGCTACCAATAACACGCACCTCTGGTAGCAGTGTATATTGAATACATAATTTTTGTAATATTTATGAATTTTGTTAATTAAGTAAATTTTCTTCGACAATCAGCTATCAAAGTAGTACATTAACAAAGGCTAAGAGAATAAAAGAAAAATTTAAAAGAAAAAAGAAACATTAATGGTATATATATTTGCACTTACAGAGTAAAGTGTTTTAGGCAGTTGTACAAAGACATTTATTTTTTTAAATGACTATTTACGTGATCAATGTGAAAATAGTTATTTTTATTGATATGAAATTATGTAATTAAATGTACGTATAAAATTATTTTACACTTATAGTGCATCAAAATATAATTATATAAAATTTAGCCAATTTTTTTATTGATATGGCCACCATCAATACGAGCTATAACTCGGTATTATAGCTGTTATCACTAAGAGCTATAACTATCGCCCGTTATGAGCTCGGCTCTTCATGAGCCATAACTCGGTCATATTAATACTACTGTTCAAACGACATAATCAAGTCGGTTACAATATCAATCATTTCAGAAGCCGACGATTAATGCCGAGAATGTAACGGACGAGGAATTCATCATATAAAGTAAGGTAAAGTATTTTTCTTCAGGAAGTTTGAATAAGACAATATACTTACTTAAACTTTGGAGTGCCTTTGCAGGTACACTCCTCCCCCTCTTCATTGTTCGTGTTCTCGCGCAACGACGAAAAGAAAAAGCTCGGACTCAAGCGTTGGACGTTCAGCCTCCGAGGTTATAGCTCGGTCATCACCAGATAAGTTGAAGCCGATCTATTACGAGGCAAGATCAATTGGCGCCCACCGTGGGGCCAAGGAAATCGGTTCTTTCTTTTGGTCCCATTACCTTCGCTTATACCCATGGCTGATGTACCACCCCCTTCCATGTCCGAACTCATGCGGATGGTAACCGAGCTACAGCAGGCCAATCAACGAATGGCCAACGAAAATCAAATAATGGCTGCTCAAATCACCGAACTGAACCATGCTCGGATAGAAAATAACAACACTCATCACCAGCAACCAGGAGAGATAATGAGCATCATTCTGAACCCTTTCATGTCTCAGAGACCATCCGAGCTGAGGGGGGCCAGCCTGAAGATGAAAACGAAGAGTTTGACGAACTCGTAGGACCCTTTACGCCAGA
This sequence comes from Arachis duranensis, assembly GCF_000817695.3. Lineage (NCBI taxonomy): Eukaryota > Viridiplantae > Streptophyta > Magnoliopsida > Fabales > Fabaceae > Arachis > Arachis duranensis. The sequence continues at coordinate 16,584,973 of NC_029780.3, read as the reverse complement.
AGTGATGAACTTCGAGCTACCAAAAAGATTCACCCTCCCGCTAACCCTCACACTTTATGATGGGCTTGGAGACCTGAAGAAAATTCTGAAAAAATTCCGATCAATAATAATCGTTAACGGTGCATCAGATACTATTTTATGCCGTTGTTTTCAGAATTATTTAGACGGTCCTACACTTGATTGGTTGTGTGCTTTGCCTGCAGGTTCCATTTCATGATTTCAACAACTGGCCAAGCTATTTGAAGAGCATTTCGCTGGATCTGCAATTTATTTGCATGACTCGGATTATCTGAATATAATCAAACAAGGGCAAAATGAAATCCTGAAGGATTACATGACTCGCTTCACAAAGGTCGCCATAAACATACCAGACCTTCACCCCGAAGTCCATCTCCACGCAATCAAAAGCGGACTCCGACTGGGGAAGTTTCAAGAAACCATCGCAGTAGCCAAGCCAAGGACTCTTGCCAAGTTCCGCGAGAAAGCCAAAGGCCAAATCGATATTGAGGAGCTCAGACAAGCTCGGAAGTCGGACAAAACAAATTACAGAGATGAAGATAAGGTTCTGAGCAGTAAGAAAAGTTTTAAACTAACCCCTCGGTTTGATTCTTATACACAGTTCAACACTAGGCGAGAGGACATAATAAAGGAAATCCTGAATTCAAAATTGATCAAACCACCGAGAAAGGCTGGTACCTATCAAGATACTAAGAACGCGGACAAATCGAAAATATTGTGCATTCCACCAAAAGCACGGCCACACTACTGACGACTGTGTGGTGACCAAAGACCTTTTGGAACGGCTGGCTCGGCAAGGGTACTTTGACAAATATATTGGAGGTCACATCCAAAAATGTACCACGACGTCTACAACCAATGATTTTTCCGAACAACCACAACGAGGCAAAGAGAAGGTAACAACAAGTAATTATGAAAAGCCTTGAGAAATAATTAATTGTATTTTAGGAGGATACGCCAGTGGAGGATCCTCAAGCTCGGCAAGAAAAAGATCATTCCGAACAATATGCTCATTAGATGGCCCACAAAACGAAGCTGAAGCCATAACACAACTCCCACAAGTCACATTTACGCAAGCAGACTTCAACTCTAGCATACAGAACTTGGATGATCATGTGGTCATCACTCTTCAGTTGGGAGACCTATTGGTCAAGAAGGTACTCCTAGATCCTGGAAGCAGCGCCGATGTCCTGTTTTACTCGACATTTCAAAAAATGAAGCTCAGCAACAACATCCTCCAGTCAACAGGGGGAGATCTTGTCGGTTTCTCGGGTGAGCGAGTTCCAATATTGGGGTCAGTGTTGTTGCAAACCACACTGGGTGAGCATCCTCTTTCAAAAACTTGTGATATTCAATATTTAGTAGTAGATTGCTTCAGTCCATATAATCTTGTACTTGGCCGACATTTCTTAAACAAGTTCGGCGCAATTGTATCTATAGTTCACCTGTGTGTTAAGTTTCCCCTGCAGGACGAGCATGTTGTGACAATCCATGGTGATCATAAAGAAGCACGACAATGTTACAACATTGGCATGAAATTCCAAAACCACTCAAAACAACAAGTCAACAATGTCTACTTTACCGACAACAGCTCAGTATTAGCCGACCTAGATCGAAGAGCAGACTTTCAAGAACGGCCTACGCCAGCCGATGACTTGCAGAAAGTGTATTTTAACAACGACCCTAACAAATTTACCTTTGTAGGTACATCAGTTAGCAAAGAGGAGCTAACAGCCATCACCACTTTCTTACAAGAGCAAGCCGACCTATTTGCATGGACACCTTCTGACATGCCAAGCATCGATCCACAAGTCATCAGTCATAAATTAGCTATAAACCCATCCGTGAGACCTGTTCAACAGAAGAAAAGAAAACTCTGCAATAAAAAAAGAAGAACTTTATTAGAAGAAACTCAAAAGTTGATCAATGCATAATTCATTAAAGAAGTCAGATTCACTACCTGGCTGGCCAATGTGGTAATGGTAAGGAAACAAAACAGTAGGTGGCGCATGTGCGTCGACTTCACTGACTTAAACAAAGTATGCTCGAAGGATTCTTATCATTTACCATCCATAGGCCTTTTGGTAGATAACGCTTCTAGTTACGCTACCTTAAGTTTCATGGATGCCTATTCCGAGTATAATCAAATCCTTATGCACCCTTCTGATCAAAGTAAAACAGCATTTATTACTGACTTCGGTAACTATTGTTATAAAGTTATGCCCTTCGGACTAAAGAATGCAGGAGCAACTTACCAACATCTTATGGATAAAGTTTTTGCCAAACAGATCGGCAAAAATATAGAAGTATACGTCGATGACATGGTGGCCAAAACAAAGATCGGCAAGAATCATATTGCCGACTTAACAAAGATATTCAGCCAAGTACAACATGCGTCTAAACCCAGAAAAATGCGCCTTCGATGTACAAGGCGGTAAGTTTTTGGGATTTTTAATAACAAGCAGGGGCATCGAGGTGAATCCCGACAAATGCCGAGCAGTTATCAACATGACAAGCCCAAAAACAGTAAAAGAAGTACAATGCTTCACAGGAAGACTTGCCACACTATCAAGATTTGTCCCATGTTTAGCTTCAAAGTCTATTCCTTTTTTCCAAACAATAAAAAAGAAAAACAAATTTCAATGGATTGACGATTGTGAAAGAGCTTTTACCACACTAAAAACAACTCTCTCACAACCGCCAATTTTACAAAAAACCCTTCAAGGGGAAGATTTATTTTATATTTATCAGTTACTGACTGGGCGATAAGCTCTACTCTTGTTACAGAAAGGGACAAAACTCAATATCCAGTTTACTTTGTTAGTAAAACACTCCAACACGCCGAGCTCAATTATCTGAGAATAGAGAAACTAGCTTTGGCATTAGTATTCTCGACCAGAAGACTCCGACCTTATTTCCATAGTCATGTCATCAATGTCAGGACAGATCACCTATTACGACAAGTGTTACACAAGCCAGACATTGTAGGAAGACTTATCAAGTGGTCAATCGAATTATCCAAATTCGACATCAAATACCAATCAAGAGGGCCGATTACGTCACAATTTTTTGCCGACTTTATTGCAGAACTTACAATACCATCAGACGAAGACCGCACTAAACAAAGGAGCTTGTATATAGATGGCTCATCCAACAAAGAAGGTTGTGGTGCAGGAATACGTTTGGAGGCCGATGATGGTTCTATCCTTGAACACTCTTTGCACTTGTCTTTTAAGGCAAGCAACAATCAGTCTGAATATGAAGCCCTCGTTGCAGGACTCCGACTTTGTTTGGATCTCCATATATCTGCTATAAAGGTAAACTGTGACTCCCTATTGGTTGTACAACAGGTAAACGATATTTTTCAAATAAGAGATCCTCTTTTCTCTAAATATTTACTGTTGGTAAAAGATTTAATCAAAATTTTTAAAATTTGAAATACAACACATACCAAGAGAACAAAACCAAAGGGCCGACATTTTATCCAAGCTCGGCAGTACCCAGTCTGACCTGTCTACATTACATCAATTTACTATAACATCCCTAAGTGTTAATCTAACAGATGTACTAAGTGTTGCACAGGAAAGATATTGGCGAACAGATTTCATAGATTATTTACAAACAGGCCGTATACCAGATAACACCGATAATGTGAAAAGGTTCCGAAGACAAGCAACTTTTTTCACATTACTCAACGGAACCCTATACAGACAAGGATACACTCGTCCATTGCTAAAATGCCTAAGCAAAGTCGAGGCCGACATAGCATTGTCCGAAGCACATGAAGGAATTTGCGGAACGCATACAGGAGCTCGGAGTTTAGCCTCCAAAATCCTCCGTGCCGGTTTCTTTTGGCCAACTTTAAAGCATGACAGCTAAAACAAAGTTCGGACCTGTGACAATTGCCAGAAACACACCCCGATCATCCATATTCCTGCCGAGGATATGCATCATTCTGATGTTACATGGCCTTTCAACCAATGGGGGTTAGATATACTCGGTCCATTCCCTACGGCACCGGGCCAGGTAAAATTTCTCATAGTTGCGATTGATTATTTCTCAAAATGGGTCAAGGCCCAACCTTTGGCTAAGATTACATCACAACAAATGATCTCTTTCGTTTGGAAAAATATTATTTGCCGTTTCGGCATACCTCAACATATCATAACTGACAATGGTCGCCAGTTTGCCGATCAGAAATTTCAATCTTTTTTGCAAAACCTTAAAATCAAACAACACTTTGCCTCCGTTGAACATCCTCAGACAAACGAACTAGCAGAAGCAGCAAATAAAGTCATCTTACATGCACTTAAGAAGAAATTAGACGACGCTAAAGGGCTCTGCGCCGAGCTCATACCTGAAGTCCTTTGGGGATATAATACAACACCTCAATCATCAACCAAAGAGTCGCCATTCTGGCTAGTATATGGCTCTGAAGCTATGATACCACTAGAAATCTCGCAAAGCTCAATCAGAACACAACTCGGCAACCAAGATGAAGCTCGGCAAGCCGAGCTAGACATCATCAAAGAAATAAGGGACTTAGCCACGCTCCAACAACGCGCAGCACAACAAATATTATCTCAGTGATACAATAAATCGATAAGAAGCCGATCATTTGAAAAGGGAGATTTAGTACTTTGAAAGACAAAGGTTGCACGAAGACCACCATCCCATGGAAAGCTCGCCGCAAACTGGGAGGGTCCATACCAAGTTACCCAAGTCCTTGGCAACGGAGCATATAGACTAGATCAATAAATGATACAATCCTACCTAATACTTGGAATGTTTCCTCCCTGAAGAAATTTTATAGTTAAAAAGTCAGGGACAGGCTTGTACTCTTTTTCCTACTACCAAGATTTTTTCCATAGGGTTTCGCTTGGAGAGGTTTTAACGAGGCTAGCCTACCTGCACCTTTGTAACCAAAGGTTCATCAATTTAATACATAAAGGTCGTTTTAGAATATAAGCAAACTTTATACATCAATTATCTTTACTTTCCCAATTCAAATTACATCTACAAATTCGTCTACTATCAAAACTCGAACGACGAACATTTTTCAATCCAAAAACACTCGGCACTACTATCATACAAACAAATAGGAATATTCTGAACAGAAATTTCAACCAAATAAGCAAACAGCTTTTTCAAAACATCAAAAAGCAACTCCAACAAATATCAACAAGAGTCAAGCAGCTCTATCAGCATAAGCTACAAACAGCAATTATCACAAAGTCTAAACCATTACAAAAGATCCAACACCATAAAACTTCAAAACAGTCAAAATATCCATCAAAATGGAACATATACAAAATATCAAAAATACATACTAAACATTCTCAGCCTCATCTTCGGCGACACCATCATCCTCAACCATTTTTCCATCACGAACAATTTTTCCAGGATCCATCTCAGATAGATCAGCCTCCGGAACTAAGAAATTCACCTGTAAGCATGCTCTTTCAAACCCCTCGACAAAAGAGTCCAAAATTTCATCACTCTTCTTCTTTTCCATTTCTTTAAGCTGAGCAGTAACCTCAATCAGCCGAGATTCCATGCTCGCCAAATCTCCTTCCTTTTTCTTCAAATCTTCCACATCCTTAGCATAATTATCTTTTGTCTCCTTCAACAGTCTCTCAGTATTAGTCAACCTACTTTGTAGCTCGACAGCACTAGCTTTGCTTTTCCTCAGCTCTTCTTTCAACAGAGAAACATCTTCTCTTTCCACTGAAGCTTTCTTATGCTTCAACTCTTGGCTACGCCCAAGACTGGCCAGACGTAAACCAATAACCTAGAAATAATCATAAACTACAGCTTATACATAAAAAATATTTCACTACAACAATACAAAAGCAGTGCAAACCAGCTCGGATAATACATGCATATATTGTCCGATCACCATTTCCCCAAACTCATTCGTAAGAGATACATCGGCCGAGGATTGGCAATACTCGTCCACCACAGCCATATAGGGATATTCCTTTCCCCATACAGATAAACCCTCGCTTGGTTCAGAAATTTCATAAAGTTTTTTCTGGTTACCCATAAAAGCTTGTATCTCTTCCAAAGGGACCCCATGCTCCTTCCCACTAGAATCCTCAGACAGCTCCACCACATCAGATTTCTTCTTCCTTAGAATTACCTTCTTACGCCCACGAGGGGGCTGACTAACTTATCCAGCCCCAGCCACTTTTTCACGGTTTGAGGAAGATATTTCTTTCTCTAAATTTTTACTCTTAAATCGAGATCTCAAGGATGCAGCTGAAACACCAAGATATTTACCACCTACAAAAACCAAAAACACAGTCTATCATAAACCAGTTGGAAAATAATAGATAAACAAAACACAATCCTAAACTCACCCAAGTACTCTACCATCGCATCTTTGTCTTCTTCCTACTTGAGTATCTCATACATAGATATCAAATCCTTACGACCAATATTTTCAACCAAAAATTCAATTAAACAAACATTTCTCGGAGATATAACCTCGGGGTCGAGTATGTTTTGAGGTTCCGAATACCACCACAAAGGGAACCTCTCCGCCAAGTTTTCATCAACATAAAAAGGGAAATCCTTTTCCAGATTTCTAACCTTAAGATACATTTCCTTAAAATCCTTGAAAGAGGATTTATACAACTTGAAAATACCAAATCCAGGCGTACTGTTAAAATTAATCCAACCACCTTTCCATACCCCTTTTGCTTGAAATAGAGAAAAGAACAACTCCACTGATGGCGTCTCTTCAATATATTCCATCAGAATCTCAAACGAGCGAAGGAAAGTCCAATCATTTGGGTGAAGCTGAGATGTAGCACAGTTCAACTATTTCAATACCTGACATTCAAACTCAGTGAATAGCAACTTTACTCTCAGTTCTTCTAGGACACAACTATGCATGTAGAAAAACTCGAATCCCTGCCCACGATGAAAAACCCTGTCATCATTACTACATGGTAACAACTCAACTTGAAAACCAGAACCAACCCTCACAACTTGCGACACATTCACCTCCTTCACAGCAGCTTCATCAACAAATAACGACATCAAAATTTCACATCATCGCTAACCTAGTCATAAGACCAGTCAATCTTATCTTTTTTCTCTTTTTCGAAACCCATTAAGAGAAAAAATAGCAAGCAAAAGAAAGAAGGGGAAGAAGGAAGAAGTAAAATTAGAAACAGAAGGATAAAACATACATACCTCTCTTACTCATTCTGTTCCCAAAGAAAGCAAAAAACCAAACGGCAAATGATACCAAGCAAGAAACTGAACTATTAAACCAAGGAATAAGAATACAATCACAAATCAAAAGCTTCAAAATGATCAAACTGCTCCTTAGTAAAAAGGAGCACGTGACCCACCACGTCACACAAATAATTATTTTTTAATGAAGTACGTTGAATTGGGAGCTCACTTAATAACCTACCTGACCGAGTTATAACTCATCAAAAAGCTCAACCTGCTTCATTAAAAAACTCTCCTCAGGTCAAGTTTGGGGGCTATGATATGGCCGCCTTCAATACGAGCTATAACTCGGTATTATAGTCGTTATCACTAAGAGCTATAACTGTCGCCCGTTATGAGCTCGACTCTTCATGAGCCATAACTCGGTCATATTAATACTCCTGTTCAAACGGTATAATCAAGTCGGTTACAATATCAATCATTTCAGAAACCGACGATTAATGCCGAGATTGTAACGGACGAAGAATTCATCATATAAAGCAAGATAAAGTATTTTTCTTCAGGAAGTTCGAATAAGACAATATACTGACTTAAGTTTTAGAGTGCCTTTGCAGGTACACTCCTCCCCCTCTTCATTGTTCGTGTTCTCGTGCAACGACGAAAAGAAAAAGTTCGGACTCAAGCGTTGGACGTTCAGCCTTCGAGATTATAGCTCGGTCATCACCAGATAAGTTGAAGCCGATCTATTACGAGGCAAGATCATTTACTTTTCTATTAAAATTACTTTTCTCTCCCCCTTTCACTCACTCTCATGTATATACTTTTTCTCCATATATGCAATTATGCACAATGTTGTTGCTTCTAGTTAAAACAGACAGTAACAAATCTCTCTCTCATGGATTTTCTCTCCACCCTTAATCTCCATCGAAATCCTAACACGTCCATGCCAGTAGAAGCATAAGTGACGGCTGGGCAAAGACACAACAGTGGAACAGAGGCGCTGGTAGACAAGTGCCGAGAAGAGACGACGAGAAGGTGGACACTGGACAGATGCAAAA
>NC_029780.3:16549546-16576655 GCF_000817695.3 Arachis duranensis | reverse complement strand
TAGTCGCCCCCATGGCTTTTCATTCTACGTCGAGCAATGATACTGCAACCGCCTTTTGAGTTGAGAAAGAATGCACAAAAATGCTGGGTTAAATCGTGGAGAAATTTTCTTTCGATCTGAAATGAAAACAATTTCAAAGCTTTTTAAGTCTTTGGACTTATATACAACAGATAAATATGTTAGTACAATCAAGTTGATCGCAAGATAGTTTTAAGTTTGTTAAAATAGATTTTGAGATAACTATTTGAAAGATATACTTTTTAAGATTTCTCAATCTTCTCCTTTTGAGGATGACAAAACAATTATAACTTCAAGAATTCCATTAAAGTAAGATATTCATATCAAGCACAATAATATATCAAAAATAAGGGTATGACATACAATTACATTTTTGAATGAGCATCATATTATTGATGAATTTAATGTTGGGAATAACTGAATAAGACATATAAGACATATGATAGTTTAGGAATTATTTATAATGTTTTATTAGGTTAAAATAACAAATTTTAAGTCCACCAATATAAATTTACTACATAAATAAATTAAAATACATAAAATTAAATTTAACATTTTAAAAATATAAAATAATAACTAATAAATAATACTTAAACTCTTTATACTATAAATTTTTAAAACACGTATCAATTGCATTTTTAATTTTTTTTTTTCTAAACACACAAACAAGCTAAAAAGGTTATAAAATTTAAAGAAAATTCTACTCCCCTCCCCTGTGAGATGTTAAAATGACACTTCTCTCCCTCTTTTTTATAAATATACATTCTCCTCCCTTCTAAGTTTTAAAAAACTCTTCTTTAATCCATTTTAAACTTTTTGTATTAACTAATGTTAACTTTATCCATTTTTTAAGAAAAAATAAAATCTTTTTAAAAAAAATATCCAATAACAAAAAATTTTTTTTTATCATTACATTTTACTTACTAAAATATCCATTAATAAATTATTCTTTTATTGATTAAATTGTATTTTTTTAAAAAATTAATAATTATATATATTTTTTAAAATACTCTTCAATAATTTTTTAATTATTAAATTATAATTTTACCAAAATTTTTGTTAACAATTTTTTTATATTTTACTATTAAAAATTAATAGTAAAATATAAAAATAATTGTTAACAAAAATTTTGGTAAAATTATAATTTAATAATATAAAATTATTGAATGGAAGGTATCTTAGAAAAAAATAATTTAATTATTAATTTTTTTAAAAGTATTTTGGTAAAAATACAATTTAATCCGTAAAAAAATAATTTATTAAAGAGTATTTTGGTAAACAAAATTTAATGATAAAAAATAAAATTTTTGTTAATGGGTATTTTTTCAAAAAATAATTTTATTTTTCTTAAAAAATGGATAAAGTTAATATTAGTTAACACAAAAAAAATTTAAAATGGATTAAAAATGAGATTTTTTTAAAAGTTAAAAAGAAGGGGAATGTACATTTATAAAATAGAGGGAATGAAAGTGTCATTTTAATATTTCATAAAAAAAAAGAGTAGAATTTTTTCTAAAATTTATGAGTTTGTGAGCAATAAAAAATATTAATTTAGCTTTTAAAGAACGTAGAATTTCTACTAATGAAATAATCCTCTTTTAAAGAAACGTTATAGCCTTATAGGATAACCACTGATTATTAATAGAAAAATTTTAAATTACAATTACCATTATAATGACTTATTTCATTCAAACGGCCAAATGGGTAAACAAATTGCCTTTTTGGTAATTACTTATGTAATTTAATGCTTTAAGAAAGATAAGTCAAAATGTTTTATTTTAAAAAGGTTTATACATTATTTATTATCGAGCGCGCTACACATCCATGTAATCGAGTAATCAAGTTGGCCCAAATCTAAATAGAATCATGCACATTAATGACGAGTGAAAATCCGCACTTAAAAACTCTTCGCTACTTCGTGCTCATTATGAAAAAACATTACTTCTTCCTCAATTCGAAACTGCTCTTTCTCTTCGAATCTCTCTCAAAATCACTCTAACTTCAGCCACGTTCTATTCGAAAACCACTACTGGAGAAGAATCGCAAGAAGATTTGGCAAGGAACGACCAGAAACGAACAAAAACAGCAATAGAGATTCGCCTTCCTCCTCCTCCTCATTCTCCTCCTTCTTTTTTGCATTCCTTCTTCTTCACGTGTTTTCTCCTTATCTTCTTTACGTGTTTTCTCCTTATCCAAGTATTTTTTTGGCTTTTTCTCTTTCTCTCCCTGGTGAAGAAGCAGTAGAAGGTGCAGAGGAAGAATTTTAAATTGTGTATAACAGAAATAAACCAAAATGGCCAATTTCACTGAACCGAATTTCATTCATGTGTTGAATAAAATGTCATAAATATTTAATCATCAAGAAAAATATTTCTACATGCACAAGGACTCAATTGAACACACTAACAATCAAATAAATCAAAATGAGCAACTCCACTGAACCGAGCAACATTCATGTGCTGAATAAAATGTCATAAACATTTAATCATCAAGAATAACATTTTTTCATGCAAAAGAAGTCAATTGAACACATAACAATCAGGTGAACCAAAATGACCAACACCACTAAACCGAACACCAATCATGTGCTGAAATAAAATGTGATAAACATTCAATCAGTAAGAAAAATATTTCTACATGCACAAAGACTCAAATGAATACATTAACAATCAAGTGAATCAAAATGAGGAACTCCACTTAACCGAGCAAAATGTTGGTGTTGTTGGTGATGATTATAACGAAAGGAGGAGGAGGAGGAGGAGGACCAAGCAAAATGTTGGCGTTGAAGAAGAACCTACGTGCGCGAATTTGAAAGAAGAAGGATGAGGAGAAAGAGGAGGAGAAATATTATTCTTGTTGATTGAAAGTTGATCAATATTTATTCACCACATGAACATTGTTCGGTTCGGTGACCTTTGTGATTTTGATTCACCAAATGAATGTTGTTCAGTTCGGTGGCCTCCTTTTACTTTGTTCAGTGTTTAAGATTATTGTGATAGCATGCAGCAATTATTTCCTAGCTGTCTCAACGTAATAACCTCATTCAACTGATTTGAAGTTGAATCATTTATTGTTTCCATTCAGAAGTGTAGTTCAAAGAAGAAACCGAAGAAGAAGAATGACGGAGTTTATTACGTTAAATTCAATGCAGATCAATAATGAAGAATGCAAGCAGAGAAAAAAAACGCGAACAGAGGAGAACGACGAATTTTATTAGGTTGTAGAAGAGGAAGAAAGAAGAAGAAGAACAAGGTTTACATTATATGAAGCGCGTGTATAACAAACACGTAAGGGAGTTGGGGAGGCGCATCTGATTGAAGTTATTTGGATAGTTTGGATGAAAAATTTACTTTAATGTATTGCTTTTCTAATTTATTATTCAGTTAGAAGTAAGGATAGTATTTTTAAATCAGTGACACGATCATTAAAATATCATGAAAATATGTGTATATTTATTATTATAATCAATGAACAGGAACTTGGGAAATTTTTCAAAAACAGACACAATTAAAATATTTTGGTAAGATAACATTAATATTGTGTTATTAATAATTGAAGAGTGTGCCTTAGTTTTGTATACTTTTTACTATAAAAAGTAATTGTGTTTGGATAGAAAATTGAAGAGATATATATTTTAATAAATATTTTATTAAAGAAAAAATTATAATAATAAACATTTTATATTATTTTTTTGAATCAGCCAAATAATTATCACTAACTTACAATATTAGAAAAAAAGTTTAAAAAGATAAATTTACCAACAAATTTCTTTACCTTTATAGACAGATTTTATATTATCGATGAATTTATTGACACAAATTTTTTTACCAACTTTTTTTTGGTCGAAAACATATCGACAGATTTTAGCTTATTACCGACAAAAATTTCGCCAAAAACAGGGTTTCAAAATTTGGCAAGGTTACCAAATTACTGACAGAAGATCCTTCTATAACAATAGATAATTTTTCTTTCGGTAACAGTTACATTTTTTTATATTTTTCCTTTCCAATAAACCTGTATTTGTATGGAAAAAAAATATATAAATTAACCAGATTCTAGTTACCGCTGTTTTCATCCAATTTCACAATGAAAAATTGAAATAAAACTAAAATTAGAATATATTTAATAATCAAATAAACAATCAAGTTAGCCAACTAAGCCAAGTATTCTAGCACATGATACGTTAACTACAATAATTTCTAGTGGCCTATTGTTCCAAAATGCTTGAATAACCAAAACTGAATTTGACAATCAACCTCCATATGCAATATTACAATTAACATATAGTACATTATTTTATCACTGTAAGCGTCTTCCTCCCTGTGAAGTCTCAGTTTTGACAGAGATAGTGCGAAATCTGTATATCATTAGAAAAATCAATGACGTAAATATAATATACTCTAGAATAAAGTAATATCAGTATTATTTAGCCATCTTCTCTTATGATTATAATTTTTCAATGTGCGTATTATTTCTTTAAGATTGAATCCTTTTTCTAACTAATGCTAAAATAGCTAAATATAAAAATTTTATAAATTTTGCATTACCTAAGCTAAAGGGTGAGAAAGTTGTGAATCATGTAGTGTGCACAACATAGCAAATATTTGTTACCCTGCTTATGAGTCTTTCAAAGGCTTCTGTCCATGCTCTTCCATGTATCTCTCAGCCACAGTCAAAACATCGTGTTGCTTGCTGAATATGTTCTTTCTTTGAACATACCACATGTGAGAAGTTCGTGGCATATGCGGCAGGTGTGAAAGTTGTGGGTTCATATAGAAAGGTCTAATGTATTGCCTATAAACACGTGCTGCGCCATTAAAGTGTGGAAGAACCAACTAGCAACGAAGAATCAACTCGGCATAGGGCCATGGCCAAAACCACATGAAGCATAATTCTCGCATCTACGAGACTACATCAGTATGTAGCAAAGTTTGAGCATTCAACTAACACAGTTTCCACCTAAAAATCATGTCATGCAGGAAAAACAACACAGGAAGGATTGAAAATCCTGATAGAAAACAAACATTAGAATCCTGCGATAGTACTAATAAACTACCAAACCAAGAAATGGAACTTATTTTTCAGTGATAAAATAACAGTATAAAATGCAAAAATGGTTCAAAATCCAAGCTACAATGTGATCCAAAAAGAGCTGACCTAAATTCAATAACATAACATCTAATGCAACTTACGTTTTGGACAAAGCATCAAAGATGCTCTGTGCCTTGCTGGTAACACCAACACCAATCCTCTCAGCATCCGCCTCAGCTTGTCTTTAAAAAAACAATAAAATTCAAAAATCAAAATCAGACATTAGCAAAAAATCAAAAATAGAAAAAAGATTAATTAAAAGAAAAAAAGTTTAAATTATTAGAAAAAGAAAGAAAAGTATCTTGGGGGATTGTCCTTTGGCAAGTTTACATACAAAGCAAGGTTTTCGCTGTGGAACAATTGAGAAAATGAGAAAGCTTAAGGTATAAGAAATGAAAGGAAAGAATTTGAATAAAGAAATAGTGGTAAGCGCTTAAGTTACTAACTCATTTCTCTTTCTTGAAGTGAATGAAGCCTGATTTGATCCTCTCAGAGGCTTCATCAGATGAAGCAATACCACTGGAAGATGATGTTCCCAGTGAAGCTGTGCAAGTTTGCATTATTATGTATTTTTGAGATTTAATAATAATAAGAAGACCATATAAGAATCCCTGCCAATGAAGCAAAATAAGGAAGCAACACGTCAAACGATGAACTAAAAATACTTATTTGCATCAAAAGTTCAAAACTTACTATAGTAAATGGTTGGAGTTAGAGAAAAAGAAAGAAAAGTCAATAAAATTCAGTTTCATCTATTGGTTTTTGACAAGACTAAAGCACTAAGATGAGTATATTTATAATTAAAATGGAGTAAGTAAGCATTTTCGTACACATGTCAATATATAGGAAAGAAACATAATTAATAAGAAGAGCAAAAGACTTAATTTCATTTAAACAAATTTATTGGCAGTCTCAACTCATACATTCTCTGCCAATATTTGTGATGTTGGTGCAACTTCATTATATAGCAGTTTAGCAATCAATCTTCAATATGTACAATTTGATTAAACCTCGATTTTAAACTCCTTCAAGATGCAAATGCAATTAGTGTTTCCAAACAAACAGTGCTGTCTTTTATTTCATGATAACAATAACAAAAATAGAAAAGGGGGGAAAAGCTAACTAGAGAAGCTATAAATTCATAATGCTGCAAAGGATGCAATTCTAGTATAAATTTGACTTCTGCAGAACATGATTGCCCTGTTACCTAGATTGCTCGTGAGTATCAAATCATGGTAAATTCAATTTTCAGCAAGCAATATAAATAGATATAATAAGAGCCAGCATGTTATATTACCATATAAATAGACAATACTATCATAACTTGTCATCATTAGAGTAACCACTAGTGATAGAAAAATAACTAAAATATACTCGCGCACCAATGAAATGCTTGAAAGAATGATTGGTAACGGGAGATTAAGACCAGAAGCAATTTACCAATCCAAAATAGCAGCTGATTAACTTTGAGAATGTGAAGTATGAACAAGAAAAATATTAGAAGTAACCCCAAATAATATAGAATTCCCAATTAAATTGTGAAAGATTGAAATGCAAACTAAACATATTGGAGAGATCATTTCTATGTTAATAAAGTCACAAGTCAGTGCAAAATTAAATAGTGTAGGAATCTCCTCTTCCATTCACCTGCTATTACATCCTCTTCTTGCTTTACCCTTGTTGGGTTTATTGACGGTATGGTGCTCTAGGAGCAAATTACAATATTATCTAATTTGGTGGACATGAATCATGCCATACAAGCAGAGATGCCATATTGCGCAATTGAGTGTTGACATCAAAACTGTATCATGTCCCGAGGTATTGAGACCACCACTATGCGTGATAGAGTTAGAGCCAATGATTTTACTTGAACCATCAATATCCTCATCCCTGATTATCAATTTCAACTATACTGACTCCAGCTTCCTTTAACATATTTCCTCCATCAGTTTCAACTGTAACAGCATTAGTTTGCTTCAATTCTTGCAATCTTATTAGATCTGAGATTCTTCCAGAAGCAACGTAAATGCCAGAAATCAGGAGTGAATCTGTAGGATGCTCTGTATAAATGCTGCTAAGCACATCTTTCACACATTCCCCCAATTTAACATCACCATAGACTCGGCAAGCAGAAAGCAATGTACGCCATGCAGTTGCATCGCCCTTAATAGGCAAGCTTTCAATTAGTTTGTGCGCTTCATGTAGCATCCCTGCTCGACCTAGAAGATCAATGAGAGATCCATAATGTTCAACTTGTGGTGAAAAGCCATATTTGCAAACCATGCTCTTAAAAATTTCCATCCCCTCAATTACAAGCCCTCCATGGCTACAAGCACTGAGAACTGCCAAGAATGTAACCTCATTTGGTCTAAACCCTTCATTCTCCATCCTGTTGAAAAGCTTAACAGCATTAGTCGGCTGGCCATGAATTCCATGACCTGAAATCATGGCTGTCCATGTTTTCATATCTTTACCCTTCATCCTCTCAAATATGTCCGTAGCCTCGTCTAGAAAGCCACATTTGGCATATGCATTAACAAGTGCTGTTCCAAGAACTGCATCCACCTCTAGTTTCTCCTCTACCATAAAACTGGTAACGTATCGTACTACTTGCACAGATCCGGAAGCAGGGCAACCCGAAAGCAACCCAACTAAAGTAGAAGAATTAGGTTTAAAACCTTCAAGACTCATTTGCTGCAGCAATTTTACTGCTTCTCCAAGCAGCCCACTTCTTGCATACTTGCCAATCAAGCAGTTCCACAGGATAACATCCTTTTGAGCAACACCATCAAAAACTCGATGTGCCAAAAAGATACGACCCATTCTTGCATAGAGATCAATCAATGCAGTAAGAACGTTCAAATTAGAACTAAGTCCAAGTCGGATATAGTAACCATGAAGACACTTGCCTCCAAGAAAACTCTGCATATCAGCAGCTGCCGACAAAAGACTCAATGCAGTTGCAACACTCGCTTCAACCCCGCAACAACGCATCTTCCGAAACAAATGAAAGGTCAGCTCAGGCTGAGAAGCAAGAAGGTGGCCAGCCATCAAAGTGTTCCATGAGACCAAGTCATTTCGTTGGGGAAATTCATCAAACAGGTTGTCAGCATCTCCAAGTCTCCTGGAAACACAGTAGAAATGCAAAAGGGTATTCCTGAAATCAAGAAAAAGCAGAGTTCCAGACCTGAGTGCAAGGCCATGAAGGCCTCGCCCAAAGATAAGGTTGGAAAGCCTAGCACAAGCCTTGATGACAGTGATGAAAGAGAAGCGGTCAATGAGAATCGGGCGGTTCCTAAGTTGGTTGAAAAGGGGCAAGGCCTTGGCAGGGGAGTTGCTGATAGAATATCCTCTTAGCATAGTGTTGAACATGAAAAGATTGGGGTTTGGAGCAGAATTGAAAATGGAGGCAGCGTAGTGGATGTGTGAGATTGATGCTGCGAGGAGCTTGCTGAGCGGGAAGGGAAGGTTGATGAGTGCGGTTTTGAGCATAAAGGCGTGAATTTGAGAAATGTGGGATTGGGTTTTGCATGATAATTCCAAGAGAAGAGCTACCTTGTGATGCAAATGCAATACTGGAACACCCTCTTTCATTAGCCACAATCAATAATGAAGTTGCTCACCAAATCAACCCAATAATGAGGGAAGAAGTTGGGTGAATGCGGAAGAACCAAGATGTTCAGCCTACAATTTTAGTAGCCTTTCTGGGTCTTGGTCGCTCTCAACTTATCTAGCGCAACACACAATCAAATTTAATTATTTATTAAATTTTCATTCATTTGAATTTCTTAATTCATCCATAAACTTTACTACTTATAAGTAGATGAAAACAGTAATGCTAGGGAGATGATAAAAAGTCAGCCCAAACTTACTTACTTTATTTATGAATATTAAATAAGACAAGTTTGAGCTTATTTTTTATTGTCTCCCAAACATTGAAAAATAATATGGCAAGCTATACATCACTAAAGAAATTTGTCTCAAATCTTATTTTGGCAAGCAATTAATCTTGTTAATTTTTAAATGCAAGACAAACAACAAGCTACAATAGCATAGACAAGGTTATGTGCCAGAACCAAAATGTTATGAAAAATAAAGAATTGCAACAAAAGTATAATAACACATAGGAGTTCCAATTAGAAAAGAGAGACGAAAGAAAATAAATATGAATTCAACAGCACATTCTTGAAGTTTAAACTAACAAGTTTCACAAAAGGCATATGAGCTAAAATCCCTTCCCTTAGTCATCCTTCTTATTTTATTTTACTTTTAGCAGCAAGTCAGCATCATTAGAAACACCTTTTACTTTCTAATGATAAAGTCTCTCATCTACTTATAGGTAGTAAAGTTCTGAATGAGTTAAGAAATTCAAATGAATAAAAAATTCATAACTAATTAAATATGATTGTGCTACGCTAGAGAACTTGAGAGAGACCAAGACCAACAAGGGCCACTAGAACTGCAGGCTGAATATCTTGGTTCCTTCCGCATTCCCCCAACTCCTCCTTCCCTCATTATTGAGTCGATTTGGTAAGTAACTTCATTTACTGATTGTGGCTAATGAAAGAGGGTGTTCCAGCATTGCATTTGCATCACAAGGTAGCTCTTTTCTTGGAATCATCATGCAAAACCCAATCCCACATTCTTCAAATTCACACCTTTATACTCAAAATAGCACTCATCAACCTTCCCTTTCGTCTCAACAAGCTCCTCACAGCTTCAATCTCACATATCCACTATGCTTCCTCCATTTTCAATTCAGCTCCAAATTCCAATCTTTTCATGTTCAACACTATGCTTAAGGGATATTCCATCAGCAACTCCCCTGCCAAGGCCTTGCCCCTTTTCACCCAACTTAGGAATCGCCCAATTCTCATTGACCGCTTCTCTTTCATCATCGTCATCAAGGCTTGTGCTAGGCTTTCCAACCTTGTCTTTGGGCGGGGCCTTCATGGCCTTACACTCAGGTCTAGAACTCTGCTTTTTCTTGATTTTAGGAATACCCTTTTGCATCTCTACTGTGTTTTCAGGAGACTTGGAGATGCACACAACCAGTTTGATGAATTTTGCCAACGAAATGACTCGGTCTCATGGAACACTTTGATGGCTGGCCACTTCTTGCTTCTTAGCCTCAGCTGTCCTTTCATTTGTTTCGGAAGATGCATTGCTGCAGGGTTGAAGCGAGTGTTGCAACTGCATTAAGTCTTTTGTCGGCAGCTGCTGACATGCGGAGTTTTCTTGAAGGCACGTGAATCCATGGTTACTATATCCGACTTGGACTTGGTTGCATTGGTTGCTCTCTATGCAAGAATGGGTCGTATCTATTTGCCGCATCGAGTTTTTGATGGTGTTGCTCAACAAGATGTTATTTTGTGGAACTGCTTGATTGGCAAGTATGCAGGAAATTGGCTGCTTGGAGAAGCAATGAAATTCCTGCAACAAATGAAACTTGAAAGTCTTAAACCTAATTCTTCTACCTCAGTTGGGTTGCTTTCGGGTTGCCCTGCTTCCGGATCTATGCAAGTAGTACGATATGTTACTAGTTTTATGAAAGAGGAGAAACTAGAGTTGGATGCAGTTCTTGGAGCAGCACCTGTTGATGCATATGCCAAATGTGGCTTTCTAGACGAAGCTACTGACATATTTGAGAGGATGAAGGGTAAAGATATGTAATTAAGGGGATGGAAATTTTTACGAGCATGGTTTGCAAATATGGCTTTTCACCAAGAGTTGAATATTATGGATCTCTGGTTGATCTTCTGGGTCGAGTAGGGATGCTACATGAAGCACACAAACTAATTGAAAGCTTGCCTATTAAGGGCAATGTAACTGCATAGTGTACATTGCTTTCTGCGTGCCGAGTCTACGATGATGTTAAATTGGGAGAATGTGTGATGTGCTAAGCAACATTTATACAGAGCATCCTATAGATTCACTCTTGATTTCTGGCATTTACGTTGATGCTGGAAGAATCTCAGATCTAATAAGAATGCAAGAAATGAAGCAACCTAATGCTACTACAATTTAAACTGAGGGAGGAAATATGTTGAAGGAAGCTGGAGTCAATATAGTTGAAATTGATAATCAGGAATGAAGATACTGATGGTTCAAGTAAAATCATTGTTTCTAACTCTATCACGCAAAGTGGTGGTCTTTGTGGTGCATCAAATGTTTGACAGACAATACCTCGAAACATGATACAATTTTGATGTCAACAATCAATTGCGCAATATAGTTTCGTCTTTGCTTGTATGGCATGATTAATGTCCACCAAATTAGATAATATTGTAATTTGCTCCTAGAGCACCATACTATCAATAAACCCAACAAGGATAAAGCAAGAAGAGGATGCAATAGCAGGTGAATGGAAGAGGAGATTTCTACACTATTTTCATGATAGAGCTTTTACTAGATTTGACCTGAGGTTGTGTAGCAAGTTAACCACAGTTTTTCATTGCTTCCAAAGCCAATGATAATTTTGAGGAGGCAAAGTCACCTTTCTTAGTCCAAGAAGTTTGAGTTTTGTGCTCTTGATTTTTATAACTCATCACTGGTAATGCAAAGGAATATGCTTCCTTCACATCTTCTGCTGAGTGCTAACGTGCAGATATTTGACTTTAGTGAAGAGTTTTTTGTATTATCACGTGGGAGAGCAATCTAGTTTTTAATGAATGAGGATCTACAAAAGGCTTAGGATCATCACAGATGAGGTTACATTTCTGTATATCTATTAAGTCAGCGGTTTTATCTGATAGTTCTATACCTTCTGCGAGTCCACTAGAAAAGAATGTTTTTAAGAAGGATGACTAAGGGAAGGGAGTTTAGCTCATGATGCCTTTTGTAAAACTTGTTAGTTTAAATTTTAGAAATGTTTAAACCAAGGTTCTGAAAACCGAACCGGTCATCGAAGGTTCATAGGTTCAATCGGTTCGACCGTGGTTGAACCGAAAAAACCATTTTATAATAAAATAATAAATAAAATATAAATAAACACATGAAAATATAATTATATTCTAATGTAAACTTTAAAATGTCATTCAAATTAAAAATACTACATAAACCAGAATGTTATAATCTCATTCAAATACAAATTCAAAAGTCAAAAAATAAAACAACCAATCAAACATAACATAGCAACATCAATATGCACAAAATTTCAGAATAGAAGAAAATTTAATGGAGTAAAACAGCTACCTATTTGCTCATTCAATCAAAGAGGAAGGAGGAAGAAAAAAAGGTCAAAGTCCATATCATCCATAGTTAACATAGAACTCTACCTCATGCTAGGGGAATGAAGAGCAGAGTAGAGTACTTTGCTAACTTACATATTTGAGTTGAGATATTCAATAAAGGTTCACAAAACTTACAGTGCAAGATGCCTGTGATGGAAGCTTATTTATTTCTGATTGAATATAATCATCAAGAAGCTCGAATAACTGTAAAGATGTCTGCAGCTTGTAAGGGAATGCTCGAAAGGTGCATATATCTTCCCATCTAGGTTTTAGCCTAAATAAAACAAATGCCTTAAGAAATGAGAAAACAGCACAAAGAACAATATACTAATCATAGATAGTGACAGCCACCAAAATCAAATGTTATTATATCAAGGTACATGAAAAAATCCAGTTTTAGGATGCATATAAATTTAGTTGAAATTGTGAAGAATTTTGTACGATATCTTCTTCATTCGTACATGCATTCTGTTGCATATGTTTATCTACATTGTTATTTTCAGTTTCCTCATTCACATTCATACACATGAATGGAGTGCTTCCAAGTTTCCATTAACAACGTTGCTTTGTAAAGCAAGAGACAAAATGAAGGAACATACCTATTGGCTAGTTGAGCATGAAAGTGACTTCGTAATGGGATTGGAATTCGATATTCAATCCTTTGATAACTGCCGATTCAAAAACACATAGTCAACAAAGATCAGATCCAATATATATATACATAACAAAAACCTATAAGGACTAATTGACATGATGAAGATTTTGCATTCTCAACCCTGGAGAAAAGTATAAACTATTAATATTTATATAAAAAACAATCCCGTCCCAGATAAGATTCTAATGCTGAAAAGAACTCCTAAATCATAGCTACAGACAAATATACTAAGAAATTTACAAATAAGGAGTAAGTCATACATGCGAGAATCAGGATCTTTGCGTGGATCATATCCTTTCTTGATCCAAAACCTTAGAAATGGTCCATTGGAAAAGTAGTAGGAAATTCTAGACAAAAGCCTACAAGAATAAAGAATAAAAGGTTACTGCACAAGCTATCTTAGGAAAAGTAACATATTCCTCCCAATTAACTATCTTAGGAATCTGTAAGCAAGCTAAGTAAAACCAGAAATACTAAAGTACATTTTTATCACCATATGTCTCTAGAATATGTTCTTGTTCTCTTGTTTCGAAATCATTAAAAAGAGTCAGAACTCAGAAGTATTAACAGGGTTTAACCAAAATTTCCTCCAAACACAAAAGAAAAGAATATCTTTAATGTCAAAATCAAGTGCAAGGACTTGCTCCATGTCCATCTGCACACATGGCGGTGAGTTCACAGAGTTCAGTTCATCAGAGTTCATCACAAAATTGGAAATTAGGGAATCAGAGTTCATCAGAGTTCATCAGAGTTCAGTTCATCAGAGTTCATCACAAAATTGGAAATTAGAGAATCAGAGTTCATCAGAATTCATCAGAGTTCAGTTCATCAGAGTTCATCAGAGAATCAGTATCAGATTTCAATCTTTCATCACAAAATCATGTTCATAACTAAATGAAAAATTACCTGGAAATGAGGAAATCTATTGCTTTCTCTCAGAGCTCAAAGGACTTCAGGCTTTAATTTTTTCAACGCTTCAACGCTTCTCTATTGCTTTCTCAGAGGCAGAGCTCGACGGAGGTGACATGCGAAGTGGCTGAGGGCGCGACGGAGCTGAGTGCGGGACGGAGCTGACGGCGGGACGGTGCTGACTGCGCGACGTATCTGAAGGCGCGACGGACCCAACGGCGCCACGGAGCTGACGGCGCGACGCTGCTGATGGCGTGACGATGCTGAAGGTGCGACGGAGGTGAGTGCGATGAGGGCTTCAGGCGTTCTCTCTCTGAAGTCTGACCCTTGCTGAACTGTGGTGGACTGGTGGGTCGTGGCCTTGTGGAGTGGTGGTGTGGCTGTTGTTCTGTCTTCTGTGGGAGGCTGGGGACGAAAGTGGAGGCTGCGAAGGGAAAAAGGGACGAATTAGGGTTCCTACAACACAAAACGGCGGCGTTTTGCTGCAAGGTTAAAAAACCGGCCGGGTCCCGGTTCGGTTCGACCGACCGGTAACCGGCCGGTTCGCCGGTTCAATGCCGGTTTTTAAATTCTGCGGTTTTCTTTGTTATCCGAACCGCTTCAGCGTCCGGTTCACGGTTCGACCGGTTCGACCGGCCGGTTCGAATCGGTTTTCAGAACATTGGTTTAAACTTCAAAAATGTGATGTTAAATTCATATTTTTTTTTCTCCTCACTTTTCTAATTAGAACTCCTACGTATTATTGTATTTTGTTGCAATTCTTTATTTTTCATAGCATTTTGGTTCTAGCACATCATAACCTCGTCTATGCTATTGTAGCTTGTTGTTTGTCTTGCATTTAAAAATTAACAAAATTAATTGCTTGCCAAAACAAGATTTGAGACCAATTTCTTTAGTGATGTACAGCTTGCTGAGACAATAAACTATCAACTCAAACAACCCAAACTTCCTTATTTAACATTCATTAACTATCCTTAGAATTAATAATATAATATCTAAATCAATAATCACTTAAATCAGTAATCAATAAGATTAATCAGTAAATCAATAACATACAATCAATAACAATAAGAGAATCATCAAATGTCTCTCCCCCAAACAGAGAACAGAATTATCAAAGTATTAATCATCCCTCTCACAAATAGAAAAATAAAAGAAAAATTAAGAAAAATAAACAAATAGCTTACCAGACAAGGACCTTTCCAGCAGAGAACAGAAGCACCTCACCGCTGTCCGCCACAGACCTGAGAGAGAAGAGACGAGCGCGCCTTACCGCCTTGGCAGCTGTGAGGGAGAGAGAGACGTGAGGGAGAGAGAGAGCCAGGGACGAGAGGGAGGGCTGTGAAAGAGGGAGACGCCTTCGCCTTGCCGACTTGTCGCCGCCGGGGCTTTCTGGCTCTGGGTTGCGATACGAGAGAGAAAGCTATGAGAGAGGGAGAGCCAAGTCGTCGTCACCGCCGGTGATTCCGGTGCTTTCTGGGCTCTTGGTTGGACTTCGATCCGAGTTTTGAGGGAGAAAGAGATGTGAGGGAGAGAGAGGCAGGGACGCCGGTGCAAGGGAGACGCCGCCGCTGCGTCTGCTGTGCACTGCTGCGAGAGAGAGGGAATGCGAGAGACGAGAGTGAAGAGGGAGGCTGTGCATTAAAAAATGTAATTAGAAGAATTTAAATTTGGATCTTTTATAATATTAAAATATTTTTATTCATTAAACTATTTATCTCTGTGTATCTTTATTTTTTTAAAATTTTTAATTTTTTATGTTAAAATATAAAAAATCAGTCAAATAAAATAATTTTAAATTATATCTTAAAATTTAATTATTTTATAAAAAAAAGATCTATTGACAGACTTTAGATTAGGTGAGATTTAACAATAAGTCGAATTCACTATTCATTAAAAAATTTATATTAAACTACAGCCAAGTTTAGGTTAATATACTCTAGAGTATATACCCATTTTGGTTCTCAAAGAATTTTAGACTGGACACTTTAGTCTCCAACTAAAATTAATTACTCGATTGGTCCCTAACAATTAACTCCGTCAGTCACTTAGGTCCTTTACTCCGTTAATTCTAATGGAGGACAAAATAGTCCCTGACAACTCTAACAGGAGACAAAATGGTCCTTGATCTCCTCTGTTTGGAAACGACACTGTTCTCTTCCAATTTCCATCATATCTCGCATAACACTAACAGTCTAACACTGTAACTTCAAACTACACAATGCACACTCTATAAATTTAATGTTCACAAGAAAAAAATCCTCCACGGGTTGAGTTGCTGATGTGGTTTGTAATTTTAAAAAGATTGAATACTAGAGATAGATTATATAAGTTTAAGATTGTACCAGAAGTGGAATCCTTTTGTGTCTTATGTAAGGATAGATTAGAGACGGCACATCACTTGTTTTTTTCATATCTCGCATACCCTAACATTCATACTCTCCTTCTTCACTTTCACAGTAACAAAAATAGAGGAATAACTACAAAGAAAACATAAAAACTACCATAAAATAACAAACAAGGAAAAAAAGAATATAATGATTTTAGCTCCTCTAAAGACACTTCAGGATGAACCTGATCATTTATATAACATTAAATTATGATCATTCTCCTTTCAACTTTTAATCAGCAGAATTATTGGCCTTTTTCATAGATCAGTAAATCATGCATCAAATATCAACTTCATATGTCTTCTTATTCACCTTAGACTTGATATTTGCACTCATAAATACATCAATTACTCATATATTGTCAATCTTGACACCATCGATTTGTGCATTCTACAACTTTCTCATTTAACATCTCTAATACCAACACTCCATTATTAAAGACAATGTTATTTCTACATATCTATGTGCACCATATTATAAAAAAAATAACACCATCCATACTTCCTTCATATCTTTTCTTATCCTTCTATCCATCCACACCTCAAAGCATTCTTTGGTGGTTCACCTGGCCAAACCCAAATCACACTCCAATCCACCAAGATTGATCCCCACAACTTCCATATACGATCACATGAAAAAAACAAGTGATGTACCGTCTCTAATCTATCCTTACATAAGACACAAAAGGATTCCACTTCTGGTACAATCTTAAACTTACATAATCTATCTCTAATATTCAATCTTTTTAAAATTACAAACCACATCAGCAACTCAATTCGTGGAGGATTTTTTTCTTGTGAACATTAAATTTATAGAGTGTGCATTGTGTAGTTTGAAGTTACAGTGTTAGACTATTAGTGTTATGCGAGATACGATGGAAATTGGAAGAGAATAGTGTCGTTTCCAAACAGAGGAGATCAGGGACCATTTTGTCTCCTGTTAGAGTTGTTAGGGACTATTTTGTCCTCCGTTAGAATTAACAGAGTAAAGGACCTAAGTGACTGACGGAGTTAATTGTTAGGGACCAATCGAGTAATTAATTTTAGTTGGGGACTAAAGTGTCCAGTCTAAAATTCTTTGAGGACCAAAATGGGTATATACTTTATACTCTATTACAAACATGACCTGTTAAGAGTAAATTCTAGCCTAACCTAAGCTGTTTTCATCCTTAGAACTCAATAATGAAGTCTAAAAAAGAGGGAATTCGAGAGTAGGGGAAGAGCTTAGGTGCCGAAAAAGATAAGATTCTGCACGATTCTCAGAGCATGGACTCCAAAAATATAGTTCTAACAAAAATCAACAAAAACAAGCAATACATGTTTAGGATTTTGAAGTAGTATAGCTAGCTTAGGAAGGAAAAAAAAATAAAAAATAAAAGTTTTGATTGAAGAAAGAAAAGCGAATTAGAACTCGATTGGAAGTAGAATGCAATCAGAGACGAGATCGGAAAGCAGGGAACCAAGGTTTTGCTATTAAGGAACACAGGCAACGGAGAAGATAAGAATTGACATGGTGCCAACACGGAACACACACGATAGAGAATCAGGGAAGTGAGCAAAGGAAGTGAAGTGGGCTTCGATTTTGGCAACTGAGGAAAGGCAGTGAGATAAGCGACGATTCCAACGACGCCAACAACACAACACAGATGATGGGCAGTAATGGTCGGTGACCGTGAAGAGAGGGAGTAAGGCAGTGAAGGGAAGCAGTGATTGGGAGGGGAAAGGAAAATAGGGTTATGACTGATTAGATTATAATTATTTACATTTTTATTTATTTTTTTAGATCTACAGATCTAGGAGTATCTACCTAAAATTCACAACCCGATCCTATTAGTGTACAGATCAGATCCGATCCAATAATCTTGCAGATCCGATCTCTTATTGCAACTTTTTGATCGGATTTGAATAAACACTACGGGGTTTGCAGATTGAATTCGATCTATATTCATCCTTATTTTATGTCTTCCCGATAACTTTTTTCTCCATCCATTTCAAAAATTTGCACTTTGATATTCCTCATCTAATTGGGAGGCCAAGGTATTTTTCCAAAGGTGAATTATATGGTAATGATGCAAGTTTTTTATAGGATGAAAGAGATTAAAAAAATTAGGACCCATATTTTAAATATCAATAAAATAATTGTTACGTAGGTAACTTGAGATAGGTGGATTGGGCTTGAAGGATTGGCCCAAGTATCAATGGAAGGTAGTCTCCGACTTGTTCACGTTCTGGAGCCGCCGTCCAAGTTGTGTGTTTTTGAGGAATGGGGGTGGTACTTGCAAAGACACTCCAATGCCTAAGTTAGCAAGGAGTTTAGCAGGTTTGGAGAGTATCGGAATTTAGAGATACCTGAGGGGTGTCAGTGTATTTATAGTGGTGATCCAATAACCACCGTTGGAGTAGTTCAACTTTTGAAGGTGGATAACCGTCTCTTTATCTTAGGGTTGTTGAGATATGGCTTCTAGAAGTGGGTTGAGAGATTTCAGGGACAGTTACTTATTTGAATAAATGTTATCTGCCAGCTCACCTCGATCCCGACCTCTTTGGGGAGGAGTCTCCGTCGAACCCAACCTCTTTGGAAGAGGTCAGGTGGGTGGTGAAGACCAATCTTTAGATTGGGCCTTTTTGGTTTATTTAGGCCTGGACCATAGTGTTGGGTCAGGACATGAACAATGCTCCTACTCGAGACCGATCTCTTTGCTTTTGAGTTGGACTCGAGTATTAATTGAGCTTGGATTTGTTTGAGAACCGATGTGTTTTTTGGTTTAGAGCCGACGTGATTTTAGGTTTCTTTAACCGCCTTGTCTAATCAAGCGTCACGTCATTTGGGGTTTCGTATTTACATGCGGGGGCAGTTACATTGGTAACGGTGCGTTTCTTTAATGGTCGCGTCAATTTACCATTGTGCCCCTAACGTATTATAAATACTTTTTCCCTCTCTTTTCTCTTTTTTTCTTTCGTCTTCTGAAGCTTCTTGCCTACACTCTTTGTTCTCTCTCATTCAAAAGAAAAATTCTTTAGCCTTCCTTCTCGGAGTGCTTCGTTGCTGCTGTGCCTGCTCCTCTTTAAGTCTACAAAGGTTAGTCCCTTCTATATCTTCTTCTATCAGTTATGCTTTGCTTTGCATGTTGGAGGAGTTTTTTCATGCTTTTACGATTCCCTGTTCGAAGTGTTAGAACCTTTGTAAGTCTATTAGTCGGTTTGGCGATTCTATTCCTTATTTTGCTTTTTTAGAGAAATGCCACTTTGTCTTTAGGAGCCCCGTTTTTTATTATCTTTTTATTTATTTTTTTGTAGGTCTTATCACTTTTATACCTACTTCTTTTTTGTTGAAAAAATGTCTTTCCACATCCCTGAGTCCCTTTCGAGATGGGTAGATGATACCGTATTGGAAGAAAAATCTTTAGTAGACATTGATTATATCACCGACCTTCGCACCCACCATAGGATTTGTGGCGATGAGGTTGATAAGCCAAAATACGAGTTGGTAGTCCCGGGTCCTGAAGACCGGGTTTGTTTCGGGAGGGTTGCTCATTCTGACCCTCACTTTTTTTATATATGATTGCCTTTTCACCCGTTTGGGGGTTTTTCTGCGTTTTTCTGATTTTGAAATAAGGGTATTGTCTCATTGCCGAGTTGCTCCTACCCAGCTCTACCCCAACTCTTGGGGTTTTATGTAAATTTACTAACTTGTCAGCCGAGAGCTAGAATTTTCGACTTCTTTAAAGATCTTTTTCTATCTTTTTCATCTGACCAAAGCCATTTAGCGCTCAAAATAATAAGCAACAATGGGTGTCTTTCCGGGCCATTCAAGGTCGGAAAGTCTTTTCTATTTTTGACGAATCCTTCTATGACTTTAAAAACTTTTTCTTCAAATTCTAAGCTGTAGAGGGTCACCATCCCTTTTTTCTTGATGAGAGCAATTATCCTTGATTTCCTCTTTATTGACTGGAGGCCTCCCCTATCGAGAAGTATGGCCTGGATGACTTGGACGAGATTGAGGAGGCCATAGTGGGGTTTTTCCCAGAATCTTGGGGAAGAGCCCCTAATCTAGATACCAAGAAGTTTTTTCTGGGGTCTCCAAGTTTTGTACGGACCCAACTAGGTAGCTTTTGTAGTCATTTTTAAAGGTTCCGACTTGTAGACTAATTGCTTGTTTCTACTTTTCAAAAATGGTGAAGAGTGGATCCAGTACTTCCTACCAAAAAGTCCAAGATGCCAAGAGAAGAGCTCGTGTCCGAGCCAATGCGGCTAAGATTGGGGCTGTTGGCGCTCCTCCTCCTCATGATTTGGGGACCTCCTCTCGCCCTATTTTGGTAACCTCTGCCTCTGCTTCTCCTCTTCTTCCTCCTATCCCCCACAGTCCTACCTCCCTCCGAACTTGAAAAAAAGAAACGTAAGACCTCAGAGACTAACTCTTCTCCTTCTGAGGAGGCCAACTTCGATTGTCCCAAATTCGCTCGGAAGCACATTTTTCCTCATAGCCAAATCGCTACGGATGATGCTTTCCTTCGAAATCATCTTCAAATTATGATTTGGGGGGGCATTCAGACTGCTAGAGTCTGCACTTCTCTCCTTGATATTCTGGACAAAACTCCTTTAAGTTTCTTGGGTTCTTCCCAAAGGACTGTAGAGGAACTTGAGAGGAGGATTGTCTTATATCAAGGGGAAGAGAAGCGGCTCCAAGAGGAGGTTGCCTGGATGAAGGATGAGCTGGCCCGGCTTCAGGAGAGGGAGAATAAGCTAATAGGTTAGTGTGCCATGGCAGAGGGCCTAAAGGAGAAGGCGGAGCAGAACTATGTCAGGGTCTTTTCTAAAAATATTGATCTTCAACGGGAGCTGGAGAAAGGTCGGGAGGCTTGGAGGGGGTTTAAGGAACAAGTTGGAGTTATTGCTCCTGGCTTAGACCTTTCTCCTCTCCATCCCGACAAGATTGTTGTTGATGGAGCTACTGTGATGTTTATAAGGTTTTTATGGAAAACCCTTTTAGTTTTGTGAAAAAAGCTTTTTGACTAAGCAAGCTGTTTTTGTCTAAGTTACTGTAAGATTTTCTGAGGACTCGAAATAGCCTTTGCTTTTTGTCCTTTGATGGATTTTCTTATCTCTTTTGTATTCCTCACAAATTCAAGTTTTGCTTATTTTGAATTGTTCTCATAACTTAGGTTATTTTTGCGATGCATTTCAATTTTTCTCAGGTTTTCGATTAGTAGGTCAAAATGTTCCCGAGTTATCATGATCGTGTTTTGTAACCTCTTTACACCGACTTGTACCTCGTCGTTTTATCCTGCTGACCACTTAGGTCGGGCATGAGATTTTCACGTTTTTTCAAGTTTAAGTTGGTGTGTTTCGTAAAATAATGGTAACAGTAATGGAATTATAGAGAGATAAAATAAATCTTTATTTTTTGATGTAGGTAGCTTTTGCTCTTAGCTACTAAAGGATTTTAAGAGTTATTAACCCTTAGCCTCCACTTTGATGCCTCGTTAAAACCCCTTTCAGGAAAACCCTTTTTTGGAAAAAAACCATGAAGTCAAAAAAAGAGTACATCAGGCAGTGGAGTTCGCTTCTAGCTATAGTACCTCTTCATGTTACAAGCATGCCACGACTTTGGGAGCTCGGCACCACTCAAATCGGATACTTTGTAATATCCCTTTCTTAGGACCTCACTTATCTTATATGGCCCTTTTCCAATTAGCAGCGAGCTTTCCTTCACTCGACTTGTTAACGCCGATGCCATTTCTAATCAGGACCAAGTCGTCTAAGGTGAAGGTTATTCGAATGACTCTCATGTTGTATCTATTTGTCATCCTTTGCTTCAGCACTGCTTCCCTTATCTGGGCTTGTTCTCGGACTTCAGGGAGTAATTCTAGTTCTTCTTTATGTGCCTGAATGTTGTCGACTTCATCATAGAACCCCACCCTTGGACTTTGCTCGTTGATTTCAACTGGTATCATGGCTTCTATGCCATAAGCAAGTCGGAAGGGTGTTTCTCCTGTTGCGGACTGAGGCGTATTCCGATAGGCACATAACACTTGAGGGAGTTCTTCAGCACAGGCTCCCTTTGCATCTTGCAACCTTTTCATTAACCCAGCCAGTATAACTTTGTTGGCTACCTCAGCTTGCCCATTTGCTTGTAGGTGTTCAACCGAGGTGAACTGATGTTTGATCTTCATGCTGGCTACCAGGTTTCTAAACGTAGAGTCGGTGAACTAGGTACCATTATCAGTGGTGATGGAGTGGGAAACTCCAAACCTTATAATGATATTCTTATAGAGGAACTTTCGACTCCTCTGGGCTATGATAGTGGCCAATGGCTCTGCTTTGATCCACTTCATAAAGTAGTCCACTCCCACTATTAAGTACTTCACTTGTCCAGGTGCTTGGGGAAATGCTCCGAGTAGGTCCAATCTCCATTTTGCAAAAGGTCATAGAGAAGTTATGTTGATGAGTTCCTCGGGGGAGCGACGTGGAAGTTTGCATGCATTTGGCATGTCTGACACTTCTTTACGAACTCGGTGGCATCTTTTTGCAAGGTCGGCCAATAGAACCTGGCTCGGACAACTTTCCTAGCCAAAGATCTTGCTCTGAGGTGATTTCCACATATACCATTGTGTATTTCCTCTAAGACCTCCGTCGTCCTTGAGGTCGGGACACACTTCAACAATGATATGGATATTCCTCTTTTGCAGAGGATATTCTTCACCAAGGTGTAGCTCTGTGCTTCCCTTTGGATTTTCTCGGCCTCTTTTTCCTCCTTGGGTAGGATGTCAAATTTTATGTATTCGATTAGGGGGTTCATCCATCCGAGGTCTAATCCGGATACTTCAAGGACATCTTATTTAGCCTCTGTTTTCATGACAGAAAATTCCTAGAGAGTTTCTTGAATCAGTCTCCTATTATTTCCTCTTGGCTTGGTACTTTCTAACTTAGAGAGGACGTCTGTTCTGCTATTGAGGTCCCGAGTTATGTGTTTGACCTCGGTCTTTGAGAACCGCCTAAGATATTCCAAGATTTTGTCAAAGTACCTCTTTATATTGGGGTCTTTAGCCTGATACTCCTCATTGATTTGAGAGGTCACCACCTGAGAGTCGCCAAACACGTCTACTTTGGTCGCACCGATTTCCTCTGCTAGCTTCAACCCGGTGATCAAGGCTTCATATTCTGCCCGATTATTGGAAACCGGAAATTCAAATTTGAGGGAGACCTCTATTTCGGTTCCATCTTGATTTGCCAATATTATGCCCGCACTACTTCCGATTTTGTTGAAAAAGCCATTCACATATAGTTCCGAAGTTGTGGAAGCTTCTTCTTGATCTCCTCCATATTCTACTACAAAATTGGTGAGGCATTGGGGTTTAATTGCTGTCCGAGTTTCATACTTGAGATCAAACTCGGATAGCTATATAGCCCATTGAACCATTCTGCCCATAATGTCTATTTTTTGAAGAATTTGCTTCATGGGTTGGTTCGTTCGAACTCTTATTGTGTAAGCTTGAAAATAAGGTCATAGCCTTCAAGACGCTACTATTAAGGCATACGCAAATTTTTCAAGTTTTTGATACCTTAACTCGTGACCTTGTAGAACCTTGCTGGTGAAATATACTAAATGCTGCCTGACCTCGTCTTCCCGTATTAGAGCTGATGCTACAGCTTTGTCAGCTACGGACAAATACAGGATGAGGTCTTCCCCGACTTTAGGTCGGGTCAGAATGGGAGGTTGGCTCAAAAATCATTTGAACTCCTGGAAGGCTTCTTTGCATTCAAGAGTCCACTCGAACTGGCATCCTTTTCTTAGTAGGGAGAAAAGTGGTAGGAATCTTAATACTGATCCTGCCAAGAACCTGAAAAGGGCTGCAAGTTAGCCATTTAGCTGCTGGACCTCCATTAAGCAAGTCGGGTTTTTTATTTCTAGGACTGCTATACACTTGTCGGGGTTGGCTTTAATCCCCCTTTGTGTTAGCATAAACCCCAAAAATTTTTCAGTCTTCACTGCGAAGGTGCACTTTGCGGGATTTAATCTCATCTCGTGTGTCCTAATGGTGTTGAAGACTTGCGAGACGTCAGTCAAAAGGTCCTCATCTTTGGTTTTTACTAACATGTCGTTTACATATACTTCCATTAGATTTCCAAGGTGAGGTGCAAACAGCTTATTCATCAGCCTTTGATATGTGGCTCCTGTATTTTTTAACCCAAAAGGCATAACCACATAGCAATAATTTGCTCAAGAGTGAGGAAAGATATTTTTCTTGATCCGGATTGTATATTGGAATTTGGTTATATCCCGAGTATGCATCCATGAATGACAAGTATTGATATCCCGAGCTAGAATCTACTAGGGTATCAATATTTGGAAGTGGATATGGGTCTTTTGGACATGCCTTGTTCAGGTCAGTGTAGTCGACGCACATTCTTCATTTAGCGTTCTATTTCTTGACTAGCACCACATTAGCCAGCCAAGCCGAAAATTTGACTTCTCTGACGAAGCCGGCTTCTTGGAAAGCTTGTATTTGTTCTTCCACCACCTGAGCCCGTTCAGATCCGAGTTTCTGTCTTCTCTGCTGAACAGGTCGTGATCCAGGGTATACCAACAGTTTGTGCGACATGAGCTCGGGATCTATTCCAGGCATGTCGAAGGCTTTTCAAGCAAAGAGGTCAGAATTTTCTTGTAGGAGCCTTATAAGCTTCTGCTTCGAGTCTTCTTTCAAGTTAGCTCCTATGTTGGTACTCTTTCCTTCCTCCTTCCCAACTTGTACTTCTTCAGTCTTTCTCCCGGGCTGTGGTCATAACTCTTCTTTAGCTCAAATTCCTCTGAGCTTAATGGTGTGAACCTCCTTGCCTTTTTCTCTCATGTTTAGGCTTTCGTTGTAGCATTTTTTTGCCAGTTTTTTATCTCCCCTGATGGTTGTAATTCCCCCTGGTGTTGGGAACTTCATGCAAAGATAGGGGGTAGTTACCACTGCTCCAAGCTGATTTAGGGTTGTTCTGCCTATTAAAGCGTTATAGGCTGAGCCCACATCAATGACTATGAAGTCGATATTTAGAGTCTTGGATTTTATCCCCTTTCCAAAAGTTGTATGTAGGGGTATGAATCCAGTGGTTTTATGGGTGTATCCCCTAGCCCATATAGGGTATCAGCGTATGCTCTTAACTCCTTTTCATCGAATCCCAGCTTGTCAAATGCGGGTTTGAACAGGATGTCAGCTGAGCTCTCCTGATCCACCAGGGTTCTGTGTAGATGGGCATTGGCGAGAATCATGGTAATCACTACCGGATCATCATGTCCGGGAATAATGCCCTGCTCATCTTCTTTGGTGAAAGAGATAGTCGGGAGATCGGGCAATTTGCCCCCGACCTGGTAGACTTCCTTCAGGTGCCTCCTGTGAGATAACTTTGTGAGACCTCCTCCAATAAACCTCCCTGAGATCATATGTATGTGCCTTTCCGGAGTCTGTGGTGGTAGATCTCTTCGATCCTCCTCATCTCGCTTCCTCTTGCCATGATAGTCCGACCTTTCCATGAGATATTTGTCAAGCCGACCCTCCCTAGCCAACTTTTCTATCACATTTTTCAGGTCGTAACAATCATTTGTTGAGTGCCCATATAGCTTATGGTACTCACAGTATTTGCTACGACTTCCTCCCTTCTTGTTCTTGATGGGCCTAGGGAGAGGTAGCCTTTCAGTGTGACAAATTTTCCTATAGACATCGACTAGAAAAACTCGTAAAGGAGTATAAGAGTGATATCTCCTGGCCTTTCAGGCCCGACTTCTTCTTTTTTCTTGGGCTCTCTCTCCTTTTCCTTTGATGAGAGAGAGTGCCCAGGTCGCCAGCTTGACTCTCTTAGCTTGGCGTTTTCTTCCATGTTGATGTATTTTTCAGCTCTTTGTTGTACATCACTCAAAGAAGTCGGGTACCTTTTCGAGATGGACTGGGAAAAAGGGCCTTCTCGAAGTCCATTTACTAGGCTCATGATCACTGCCACTGTAGGCAGGTCTTGAATTTCTAGACATTCTTTGTTGAACCTTTCCACGTAGTCCCTCAAAGGTTCTCTGACCTCTTGTTTTACTTCCAGGAGACTCGACGCGTGCTTCACTTTATCTTTTTGGATTGAGAATCGCATAAGGAACTTGCGCGAGAGGTCGTTAAAATTGGTGACCGCTCTTAGTGGGAGGCTATTGAACCACTTCATCGCTACTTTTGTCAGAGTTGTTGGAAAGACTTTGCAGCGAATAGCATCAGAGGCGTCGGCTAGGTACATCTGATGAGCGGATAATTTATACGCTTTTTGGCATTGTTTTTAGGTAGTTTTTAGTAAGTTTGAGCTACTTTTAGGGATGTTTTCATTAGTTTTTATGTTAAATTCACATTTCTGGACTTTACTATGAGTTTGTGTGTTTTTCTGTGATTTCAGGTAAATTCTGGCTGAAATTGAGGGACTTGAGCAAAACTCTGAAAAAGGCTGATAAAAGGACTGCTGATGCTGTTGGAATCTGACCTCCCTGCACTCGAAATTGATTTTCTGGAGCTACAGAATTCCAAATGGCACGCTCTTAACGGCGTTGGAAAGTAGACATCCAGAGCTTTCCAGCAATATATAATAGTCCATACTTTAATCGGAAATTGACGACGTAACTTGGCGTTGAACACCAAGTACATGCTGCTGTCTGGAGTTAAACGCCAGAAAAACGTCATAATCCGGAGTTGAACGCCCAAAACACGTCATAACTTGGAGTTCAACTCCAATAGAAGCCTCAACTCGTGGATAGATCAAGCTCAACCCAAACATACACCAAGTGGGCCCCAGAAGTGGATTTAT
>NC_029780.3:16549094-16549270 GCF_000817695.3 Arachis duranensis | reverse complement strand
GAGTAGGATTCTGTGATTGAATGACTGTGACGAGCTTCAAACTCCTGAAGGCTGGGCGTGATGACAAGCGCAAAAGAATCAAGGGATTCTATTCCAACCTGATTGAGAACCGACAGATGATTACCCGTGCTGTGACAGAGCATAGGAACGTTTTCATTGAGAGGATGGGATGTAGC
>NC_029780.3:16544407-16548871 GCF_000817695.3 Arachis duranensis | reverse complement strand
GAAACTATTTAATCTGCCTAACTGAGATTTACAAGGTGACCATAGCTTGCTTCATACCAACAATCTCTGTGGGATCGACCCTTACTCACGTAAGGTATTACTTGGATGACCCAGTACACTTGCTGGTTAAGTTGAACGGAGTTGTGAACTATGGTATTGGCATCATGTTTTTCGCGCCATTACCAGGGAGTGAAAAGCAATGAATTTTGCAAGATGGAATAACAATTGAATCACAATTTCGTCCACCAAGTTTTTGGCGCCGTTGCCGGGGATTGTTCGAGTATGGACAACTGACGGTTCATCTTGTTGCTCAGATTAGGTAATTTTCTTTCCAAAAATCTTTTTCAAAATTTTTCTTTTTTTTTTCGTTTTCTCCAAAAATATTTTCGAAAATAATAATAAAAATACAAAAAAATTAGAAAATCATAAAAATCAAAAATATTTTGTGTTTCTTGTTTGAGTCTTGAGTCAATTTTTAAGTTTGGTGTCAATTGCATGCTTTAAAAAAATTTTTCTTGCATTTTTCGAAATTCCATGCATTCATAGTGTTCTTCATGATCTTCAAGTTGTTCTTAACAAGTCTTCTTGTTTGATCTTGATGATTTCTTGTTTTGTGTTGTTTGTTGTTTTTCATATGCATTTTTCGTTTGTTAGAGTCCATGCATTGAAGATTTCTAAGTTTGGTGTCTTGCATGTTTTCTTTGCATCAAAAAATTTTTCAAAATTATGTTCTTGATGTTCATCATGATCTTCAAAGTGTTCTTGGTGTTCATCTTGACATTCATAGTGTTCTTGCATGCATCTTGTGTTTTGATCCAAAATTTTCATGTTTTGGGTCATTTTTGTGTTTTTTCTCTCTCATTATTAAAAATTCAAAAATAAAAAAAAATATCTTTTCCTTATTTCCCTTCAAATTTTCAAAATTTTGGGTTGACTTGGTCAAAAATTTTTAAAATTAGTTATTTCTTACAAGCCAAGTCAAAATTTCAATTTTAAAAATCTTATCTTTTCAAAATCTTTTTCAAAAATCATATCTTTTTCATTTTTTTATAATTTTCGAAAATTTTAAAAATCTTTTTCAAAATATTTTCAAAATCTTTTTCTTATCTTTATATCATATTTTCGAAAATATGCTAACAATTAATGTGATTGATTCAAAAATTTGAAGTTTGTTACTTTCTTGTTAAGAAAGGATCAATCTTTAAATTCTAGAATCTTATCTTGTAGTTTCTTGTTAGTTAAGTCTTTTTAAAAATTAAATCTTTTTCAAAATATCTTTTTATTAAAATTTTTATCTTATCTTTTTATCTTATCCTTCTCAAAATTTTATCTTTTTCAAAATTTGATTTCAAAATATCTTATCTAACTTCTTATCTTCTTATCTTTTTAAAATTTGATTCCAAATCTTTTTCAATCAACTAACTAACTTTTTGTTTATTTCTTATCTTTTTAAAATTTTATCTTTTTCAAAACCACCTAACTACTCTTCCCTCTCTAATTTTTGAAAATATCTCATCTCTTTTTCAAAAATTATTTTTCGAATTTTCCCTCTCTTTTCTTCTTCTATTTAATTATTTAATTACTAACACTTCTCTTCACCTCTCTTCATCTAAAAATCCGAACTCATTATATCCCTTGTGTTTGGATTCTTTTCTCCTTTCTTCTTCTACTAACATAAGGGAATCTCTATACTATGACATATAGAATTCCTCTTTCTTTTCTTGTTTTCTTCTCTTTCATATGAGCAGGAACAGGGAAAAAGGCACTCTTGTTGAAATTGATCCAGAACCTGAAAGGACTCTGAAGAGAAAATTAAGAGAAGCTAAATTACAACAATCCAGAAACAACCTTTCAGAAATTTTCGAACAAGAGAAGGAGATGGCAGCCGAAACTAATAATAATGCAAGGAGAATGCTTGGTGACTTCACAAAGCCAACGTCCAAATTTGATGGAAGAAGCATCTCTATTCCTGCCATTGGAGCCAACAACTTTGAGCTGAAACCTCAGCTAGTTGCCTTAATGCAACAAAACTGCAAGTTTTATGGACTTCCATCTGAAGATCCTTATCAGTTTTTAACTGAGTTCTTTTCCATCAGAAGATCCTTTTCAGTTCTTAACTGAATTCTTGCAGATCTGTGATACTGTTAAGACCAATGGGGTTGATCCTGAGGTCTACAGGCTATGCTTTTCCCTTTTGCTGTAAGAGACAGAGCTAGAATATGGATGGATTCACAACCTAAGGATAGCCTGGACTCCTGGGATAAGCTGGTCACTGCCTTCTTGGATAAATTCTTTCCTCCTCAGAAGCTGAGCAACCTGAGAGTGGATGTTCAAACCTTCAAACAAAAAGATGGTGAATCCTTCTATGAAGCTTGGGAAAGATACAAGCAGCTGACCAACAAGTTTCCTTCTGACATGCTTTCAGAATGGACCATCCTGGATATATTCTATGATGGTCTGTCTGATTTGTCTAAGATGTCATTGGACCATTCTGCAGGTAGATCTATTCACCTAAAGAAGACGCCTACAAAAGCTCAGGAACTCATTGACATGGTTGCAAATAACCAGTTCATGTACACTTATGAAAGGAATCCTGTGAGTAATGGGACGCCTCAGAGGAAGGGAGTTCTTGAAATTGATGCTCTGATTGCCATATTGGCTCAGAACAAAATGTTGACTCAACAGGTCAACATAATCTCTCAAAATCTGAATGGATGACAGCATGCATCCAACAGTACTAGAGAGGCAGCTTCTGAAGAAGCTTATGATCCTGAGAACCCTGCCATGGCAGAGGTTAATTACATGGGTGAACCTTATGGAAACACCTATAACCCATCATGGAGAAATCATCCAAATTTCTCCTGGAAGGATCAACAAAAGCCTCAACAAGGCTTTAACAATGGTGGACGCAATAGGCTAAGCAATAGCAAGCTATATCCATCATCTTCTCAGTAACAGACAGAGAATTCTGAACAAAACACTTCTAATCTAGCCAATATAGTCTCTGACCTGTCAAAGGCCACTTTCAGTTTCATGAATGAAACAAGATCCTCCATTAGAAATTTGGAGGCACAAGTGGGCCAGCTGAGTAAGAAAGTCATTGAAAATTCTCCCAGTATTCTCCCAAGCAATACAAAAGAGAATCCAAAAGGAGAGTGCAAAGCCATTGACATAGTCAATATGGCCGAATGCAAGGAAGAGGGGGAGGACGTGACTCTCAATGAGGAAGAGCTCATGGGACGTCTCTCAAGCAAGAAGGAGTTCCCTATTGAGGACCCAAAGGAATATGAGGCTCATATAGAGACCATAGAGATTCCATTAAACCTCCTTCTGCCATTCATGAGCTCTGAAGACTATTCTTCCTCTGAAGAGGATGAAGATGTGACTGGAGAGAAAATTGCTCAATACTTAGGAGCTATCATGAAGCTGAATGCCAAGTTGTTTGGTAATGAGACTTGGGAAAGTGAACCTCCCTTGCTGATTAGTGAACTAGAAACTTGGATTCAGAAAACTCTACCTCATAAGAAACAAGATCCTGGCAAGTTCTTAATACCTTGTACCATTGGCACCATGAGCTTTGAAAAAGCTCTATGTGATCTGGGGTCAGGGATAAATCTTATGCCACATTTCATAATCTTAGACACTAGGAAGGAAGAGGATGATTGTATCATCCTTGGAAGACCTTTCCTAGCCACACCAGGAGCTGTGATAGATGTCAACAGAGGTGAATTAGTCCTTCAATTGAATAGGGACTACCTTGTGTTTAAGGCACATGGCCATCCCTCTGTGATAAAAGAGAATAAGCATGAAGAGCTTCTCTCAGTTCAGAGTCAAGACGAGCCCACACAGTCAAACTCTAAGTTTGGTGTTGTGAGGCCACAACCAAACACTAAGTTTGGTGTTCAGACCCCATATCCAAACTCTAAGTTTGGTGTTGGGACTACACTAACATTGACCTGATCACCTTGTGGCTCCATGAGAGCCACTGTCAAGCTATTGACATTAAAGAAGCACTTGTTGGGAGGCAACCCAATTTTATTTATCTAATTTTTATTTTATTTTGTTTTATTGTTAGTTTGTGTTTTATTAGGTACATGATCATGAGGAGTCACGAAAAAGATCAAAAAAATTAAAAACAGAGTCAAAAACAGAAGAAAAAATTTTTCACCCTGGAGGACGCACAGACTGGCGTTCAACGCCAGTAAGATGCATCTGGCTGGCGTTCAACGCCAGAACAGAGCATCAATCTGGCGCTGAACGCCAGAAACAAGCTACATTCTGGCGCTGAACGCCAGGAATGTGCCTAGAGAAGAAAAACTGGCGCTGAACGCCAGTAACAAGCATGAAACTGGCGTTCAATGCCAGAAACATGCTTTACATGGGCGTTGAACGCCCAGAACGTGCACCAATGGGCGTTTAAACGCCAGAATGGTGTGCAAAGGCATTTTACATGCCTATTTGGTG
>NC_029780.3:16543486-16544234 GCF_000817695.3 Arachis duranensis | reverse complement strand
ATCACACTTTCCAACGCCTTTCACCAATCACCTCAATTCCTCTTCCCAATCAACACCTTCACCACTCTTCCCCATAAACCCCACCTACCTTCATAAAATTCAAAATCAATTTCCCACCCATTCCCACCCTAAATGGCCGAATCCACACCCTCCCCTCTCCCTATAAATACCCCTCCATTCTACTTCATTTTCACACAACACTAACCCATCTTCTCCCCCTTAGCCGAACCTACCTCTCTACCATATTTTCTTCTTCTTCTTCTTCTCTTCTTTTCTTTCTTGCTCGAGGGCGAGCAAGATTTTAAGTTTGGTGTGGTAAAAGCATAAGCTTTTTATTTTTCCATTACCATCAATGGCACCTAAAGCCGGAGTATCCTCTAGAAAAGGGAAAGGGAAGACAAAAGCTTCCACTTCCGAGTCATGGGAGATGAAAAGATTCATCTCCAAGAGCCATCAAGACCACTTCTATGATGTTGTGGCAAAGAAGAAGGTGATCCCCGGGGTCCCTTTCAAGCTCAAAAAGAATGAGTATCCGGAAATCCGACATGAAATCCAAAGAAGAGGTTGGGAAGTCCTAACCAACCCCATGCAACAAGTCGGAATATTGATGGCTCAAGAGTTCTATGCCAATGCATGGATCACTAGGAACCATGATCAAAGTATGAACCCGAATCCAAAGAACTATCTCACAATGGTTCGGGGGAAATACTTAGATTTTAGTCCGGAAAATGTGAGGTTGGCGTTTCAC
>NC_029780.3:16542947-16543308 GCF_000817695.3 Arachis duranensis | reverse complement strand
ACTGGACCTTAAGCCTGTGGCTAGAGGATGGTTGGAGTTCATCCAACGCTCCATCATCCCCACTAGCAACCGATCCGAAGTTACTGTGGATCGAGCCATCATGATCCATATCATCATGATTGGAGAGGAAGTAGAAGTTCATGAGGTCATCTCCAATGAACTCTACAAAATAGCCGATAAGTCCTCCACCATGGCAAGGCTAGCTTTTCCTCACCTTATTTGCCATCTGTGTTACTCAGCTGGAGTTATCATAGAAGGAGATACCTCCATTGAAGAGGACAAGCCCATCACCAAGAAGAGGATGGAGCAAGCAAGAGAGACCATGCACGGTTCTCAAGAGATGCATGAGGAAGCTCATCAT
>NC_029780.3:16488302-16540837 GCF_000817695.3 Arachis duranensis | reverse complement strand
TGATTGAGAACCGACATATGATTAGCCGTGCTGTGACAGAGCATAGGAACGTTTTCATTGAGAGGATGGGATGTAGCCATTGACAACGGTGATGCCCTACATACAGCTTGCCATGGAAAGGAGTAGGAAGGATTGGATG
Organism: Arachis duranensis; assembly: GCF_000817695.3. NCBI lineage: Eukaryota > Viridiplantae > Streptophyta > Magnoliopsida > Fabales > Fabaceae > Arachis > Arachis duranensis. Next base: position 16,540,698 of record NC_029780.3, on the reverse strand, counting down.
ACTGTAATAGGAAAGTAAAGATTCAAGAGGAGCACAGCATCTCCATACACTTATCTGAAATTCCCACTATTAATTTACATAAGTATTTCTATCCCTTTTATTTTCTTTTTATTATTAATTTTCGAAACCCAAAACTATTTAATCTGCCTAACTGAGATTTACAAGGTGACCATAGCTTGCTTCATACCAACAATCTCTGTGGGATCGACCCTTACTCACGTAAGGTATTACTTGGATGACCCAGTACACTTGCTGGTTAAGTTGAATGGAGTTGTGAACTATGGTATTGGCATCATATTTTTCGCGCCATTACCAGGGAGTGAAAAGCAATGAATTTTGCAAGATGGAATAACAATTGAATCACAATTTCGTCCACCAACATCCGACTTTTAAAATTACTCAGGTGATGCTTTGGATCGGTGGTCCCGTCGTATAGGTCCATATCAGGGCTTTTGAAATTCTTTGGAACTTTTGCCCTCATTATGTCTTCACTGAACGGGGGGGGAGAATCATCTCGGTCACTTCGAGAGCTCTAACCTCGGAGATTGGACTCTAATCTCAAGAGCTTTTCTTCAAGCTCTTTTCGTCGCTTGATCTCTCTCCTCAAGTTTCTCTCCGCTTGTTACTGTTGCTCTAGTTCTTGTTCTAACTGCTCCAGCCATCCTTGGTGGCCGTGGAGCAATCCATAAGGTCGGCCGCATGGGACTGTCCTTCTTTTCCTGGTTCGTGCAACTCAGAGGGGATTCCCTTTATGTCCTTTACTCCTGAGGGGCCTTCTTTGTGCTGGTTAGTCGTTCCTTGCAAAGAGACTATGGCTCTATCATTGTTACCAGTGTCTTGGTTTTCTTGCTCAGATTCAGACGCAGTGTTTCTGTCCTCATTTAGGTCGTCCACTGATGAGCGGATAATTTATACGCTTTTTGGCACTGTTTTTATATAGTTTTTAGTATATTTTTATTAGTTTTTAAGCAAAATTCACATTTCTGGACTTTACTATGAGTTTGTGTGTTTTTCTGTGATTTCAGGTATTTTCTGGCTGAAATTGAGGGACCTGAGCAAAAATCTTATTCAGAGGGTGACAAAGGACTGCAGATGCTGTTGGATTCTGACCCCCCTACACTCGAGGTGGATTTTCTGGAGCTACAGAACTTCAAATGGCGCGCTCTCAATTGCGTTGGAAAGTAGATATCCAGGGCTTTCCAGCAATATATAATAGTCCATACTTTACGCGAGTTTTGACAACGTAAAATGGCATCAAAATGCCAGCTCTCTGCCCCTTTTTTGGCGTCAAAACTCCAAAGTTGGAGTTAAACGCCCAAACTGGCACCAAAGCTGGTGTTTAACTCCAAGGAAGACCTCTACACATGTAAAGTTCAATGCTTAGTCCAAGCACACACCAAGTGTGCCCAGAAGTGGATTTCTGCATCATGTACCTATTTCTGTAAACCCTAGTAACTAGTTTCATTATAAATAGGACCTTTTACTATTGTATTTTCATCTTCGGATTATAGAGACAATTCTGGATATCATATTCTCATATTTGGGGAGGCTGGCTATTCGGCCATGCCTGGACCTCCAGATCACTTATGTATTTTCAACCGTGGAGTTTCTACACACCATAGATTAAGGTGTGGAGCTTTGCTGTTCCTCAAATATTAATGCAAAGTACTATTGTTCTTCTATTCAATTCATGCTTATTCTTATTCTAAGATATTAACTCGCACTTCAACCTGATGAATGTGATGATCCGTGACACTCATCATCATTCTCACCTATGAACGCGTGCCTGACAACCACTTCCGTTCTACCTTAGATTAAGCATGTATCTCTTGGATTCCTGGCTCATGCATGTTAATTGCCTCTCTTGACAACAGAGCCTTCAACTCCTTGAGATCAGAGTCTTCATGGTATAAGCTAGAATTATTGGCGGCCATTCTTGAGATCCGAAAAGTCTAAACCTTGTCTGTGATATTTCGAGTAGGATCTGGGAAAGGATGACTGTGACGAGCTTTAAACTCGCGAGTGTTGGGCATAATGACAGACGCAAAAGGATCACTGGATTATATTCCAACATGATCGAGAACCGACAGATGATTAGTCGTGCGGTGATAACGCACATGGACCATTTTCACTGAGAGGACGGGAGGTAGCCATTGACACCGGTGAAACCCAGCATACGGCTTGCCATAGAAAGGGGTATGAAGGATTGGATGAATGCAGCAGGAAAGCAGAGATTCAAGAGGGATGAAGCATCTCCATACGCTTATCTGAAATTTCCACCAATGAATTACATAAGTATCTCTATCTTTATTTTATGTTTATTTATCTTTTAATTATGAAAACTCTATCACTCATTTGAATCCGCCTGACTGAGATTTACAAGGTGACCATAGCTTGCTTCAAGTCAACAATTTTCGTGGGATCGACCCTTACTCACATAAGGTTTATTACTTGGACGACCCAGTGCACTTGCTGGTTAGTTGTGCGATGTTGTGAAAAAGAGTGAGATTACAATTGTGCGTACCAAGTTGTTGGCGCCATTGTGTATCACAATTTCGTGCACCAAGTTTTTGGCGCCATTGTCGGGGATTGTTCGAGTTTGGACAACTGACGGTTCATCTTATTGCTCAGATTAGGTCATTTTCTTTTTATTTTATTTTCAAAAAGTTTTCAAAAATCTTTCAAAATTTTTCTTCTTTTTTGTTTTTCCAAAATTAATTTTCGAAAAAACCCAAAAAAATCATAAAATCATAAAAACTCAAAAATATTTTATGGTTCTTGTTTGAATCTAGGGCCAAATTTTAAGTTTGGTGTCAATTGCATGATTTTAATTGTCTTGCAATTTTCGAAACACATGCATTGTGTTCTTAATGATCTTCAAGTCGTTCTCTTGATGTTCATCTTGATCTTCAAGATTGTTCTTGGTGTTCATCTTGACGTTCATAATGTTCTTGCATATATCTTGTGCTTTGATCCAAGAATTATATATTTTGATTAATTTTGTTGTTTTTCAAAATTGAAAACATATCTTCTTGAATAAAGGATTTAGCAAAATGAAGATCCAAGAACATAAAGCAGAGGAATTACAGAGAAAATGCTGAGCGTTCAAAACGCCCAGTGAAGAAGGAAAACTGGCGTTTAAAAGCCAGCCAGGGTACATGGCTGGGCATTTAAACACCCAAACCATGCAGCAATTGGGCGTTAAACGCCCAAAACATGCAGCTCCTGGGCGTTTAACGGCAGGATGACACAAGGAGAGGAATTTTGTTTTCAAATCAAATCTTTTTCAAATCTTCATAATTTTTCAAAAGCAAATCTTTTTCAAATAAAATATTTTCAATCATATCTTTTTTAAAATCATATCTTTTAGTTTCTTGTTAGTCAAATAATCAATTTTAAGTTTAAAAAAAATCAAATCTTTTTAACTTTCTTTTCAAATCTTTTTCAAAATAAATTTCAATCATATCTTTTCAAACACATCTTTTTCAAATCATATCCTTTTCAAAATCAATTTCAAAATCTTTTCTAACTTCTTATCTTCTCAAAATTGATTTTCAAATCTTTTTCAACTAACTAATTGACTTTTTGTTTGTTTTACTATTTCTTATCTTTTTCAAAACCACAACTAATTTTTCAAAAATTTATTTTAAATTTTATTCTTTTTTATTTTCAAAAATTCTCCCCCTCTTATCTTTTTCTATTTAAACACTAACATTCATCCTCCATTGTCAATTCGAACTATATCTCTCTTTGTGTGTTCGAATTCTTCCTTACCTACCTCATCATTCCATCCTTATTTTCCTCTGACACCTCAAGGAATCTCTATACTGTGACATAGAGGATTCTATATTTTCTTTGTTTTCTTTTCTTTCATATGAGCAAGAACAAAGATAAAGGCATACTTGTTGAAGCTGATCCTGAACCTGAAAGGACTCTGAAGAGAAAGCTGAGAGCAGCTAAAGCACAAAACAAGGAAGCAGCAAAAGAAACAATTATGGCCGAACCAAACAACAATGCAAGGAAGATGCTTGGTGATTTTACTACACCAACTTCCAACTTTTATGGAAGAAACATCTCAATCCCTGCCATAGGAGCAAACAATTTTGAGCTAAAGCCTCAATTAGTTTCTCTACTGCAACAGAACTGCAAGTTTCATGGATTTCCATCAGAAGACCCTTATCAGTTCTTAACTGATTTGTTGCATATCTGTGATACTATTAAGACTAATGAAGTTGATCCTGAAGTCTACAAGCTTATGCTTTTCCCTTTTGCTGTAAGAGACAGAGCTAGAACATGGTTGGACTCACAACCTAGAGATAGCCTGGACTCTTGGGATAAGCTGGTCACGGCTTTCTTAGCCAAGTTCTTTCCTCCTCAAAAGTTGAGCAAGCTTAGAGTGGATGTTTAGACCTTCAGACAAAAAGAAGGTGAATCCCTCTATGAAACTTGAGAAAGATACAAGCAACTGACCAAAAAGTGTCCTTCTGACATGCTTTTAGAATGGACCACATTAGATATATTCTATGATGGTCTGTCTAAATTTTCTAAGAGGTCACTGGATCACTCTGCAGGTGGATCCATTCACCTAAAGAAAACGCCTACAGAGGCTTAGGAACTTATTGAAATGGTTGCAAATAACCAGTTCATGTATAACTTTGAGAGGAATCTTGTGAGTAATGGGACGCCTCAAAAGAGAGGAGTTCTTGAAATTGAATGCCATACTAGCTCAGAACAAAATATTGATCCAACAAGTCAATATGATCTCTCAGAGTCTGAATGGACTGCAAAATACATCCAATAGTACTAAAGAAGCATCTTCTGAAGAAGAAGCTTAGATCCTGAGAACCCTGAAATGGCAGAGGTGAATTACATGGGTGAAGCCTTTGGCAACACCTATAATTCTTCATGAAAAAATCATCCAAATTATTCATAGAAGGATCAACAGAAGCAAGGCTTCAATAATAACAATGGTGGAAGAAACAGGTTTAGCAATATTAAATCTTTCCCATCATCATCTCAGCAACAAATAGAGCACTCTGAGCAAAATCCATCTAGCTTAGCAAACATAGTCTCTGATCTATCTAAGGACACTCTTAGTTTCATGACTGAATCAAGATCCTCCATTAGAAATTTTAAAGCACAAGTGGGCCAGCTGAGTAAAAGGGTTACTGAAACTCCTCATAGCACTCTCCCAAGCAATATAGAAGAGAATCCCAAAGGAGAGTGTAAGGCCATTGATATAATCAACATGGCCAAAACCTTAGAGGAGGAGGAGGACGTGAAACCCAATGAGGAAGACCTCAGGGGACGTCCAATGGTCAGTACGGAATCCCCTAATGAGGAACCAAAGGAATCTGAGGCTCATATAAACACCATAGAGATTCCCTTGGACCTCTTTTTACCATTCATGAGCTCTGATGACTATTCATCTTCTAAAGAGAATGAAGACATTGTTGAAGGGCAAGTTGCCCAATATTTAGGAGCAATCATGAAGCTAAATGCCAAACTGTTTGGTAATGAGACTTGGGAGGAAGAGCCTCCCTTACTCACCAATGAACTGAATACATTGGTTCAGCAAAATTTACCTCAAAAGAAATAGGATCTTGGTAAATTCTTAATACCCTATATCATAGGCACCATGACTTTTGAAAAAGTTTTGTGTGATCTAGGGTCAGGGATAAACATGATGCCCCTCTCTGTAATGAAGAGACTGGGAATCTATGAGGTACAGGCTGTCAAATTCTCATTGGAGATGGTAGATAACTTTATGAAATAGGCTTATGGACTAGTAGAGGATGTGCTAGTGAAGGTTGAAGGCCTTTACTTCCCTGCTGATTTCATAATCCTAGACACCAGGAGGGATGAGGATGAATCCATCATCCTTGGAAGATCCTTCCTAGCCACAGCAAGAACTGTGATTGATTTTGACAGAGGAGAGTTGATCCTTCATGCAAATGAAGAATGCCTTGTAGTAAAGACTCAAGGTTCTCCATCTGTAACCATGGAGAGTAAGCATGAAGAGCTTCTCCCTATACAGAGTCAAACAGAGTCCCCACATTCAAACTCTAAGTTTGGTTTTGGGAGGCCATAGCCAAACTCTAAGTTTGGTGTTGAGAGATCTCAATCATACTCTGATCATCTATGAGACTCCATGAGAGCTCACTGTCAAGCTATTGACATTAAAAAAGCACTTATTGGGAGGCAACCCAATTTTACTTTAATTTTATCTATATTATTTTGTTTTCTTTTAGGTCGATGATCATGTGAAGTCACAAAGATAATTACAAAAATAAAGAAAAAAATTAAAAACAGCATTGAAAACAGCACACCCTGGAGGAAGGACTTACTGGTGTTTAAACGCCAGTAAGGGTAGCATAATGGGCGTTTAAACGCCCAATCTGGCACCTTTCTGGGCGTTTAAACGCCAGAATAGGGCACCAGACTGGCGTTTAAACTCCAGAACAAGGCAACAAACTGGCGTTTAGATGCTAGAATAGGAAGAAAAGCTGGCGTTTAAATGCCAGAACAGGGCAGCAGACTGGCGTTTAAACGCAAGAATTGCACTCTAAGGTGTTTTGAATGCCCAATTGGAGCAGGAAAGAGAATTCCTTGACCCCTCAGGATCTGTGGAACCCACAGGATCCCCACCAACCTTAACTCACTCTCACTCTTCTTCACACCTTTCTATAACACTCTTCCCTCCCAAACCCACCCAAACCATTTGGCCACTCTCCCTATAAATACACCCCTTCACCCCTTTATTTTCACACATCACAAACACCTTCTTCCCATCTTGGCCGAACCTTATACACCATCCATCTCCTCTATTTTCTTCTTCTTCTACATCTTTCTTTCTTCTTTTGCTCGGGGACAAGCAAATATTTTAATTTTGGTGTGGTAAAAGCTTTGCTTTTTGTTTTTCTATAACCATTTATGGCACCTTAGGCCAGAGAAGCCTCTAGAAAGGGGAAAGGGAAGGCAACTGCCTCCACCTCTGAGTCATGAGAGATGGAGAGATTCATCTCAAAGGTCCATCAAGACCACTTCTATGAAGTTGTGGCCAAGAAGAAGGTGATCCATGAGGTCCCTTTTAGGCTCAAAAAGGGCGAATATCCAGAGATCCGACAAGAGATCTGAAGAAGAGGTTGGGAAGTTCTTGCCAACCCCATTCAACAAGTCAGAATCTTAATGGTTCAAGAGTTCTATGCAAACGCATGGATCTCTAGGAACCATGATCAAAGTGTGAACCCAAACCCAAAGAATTGGTTTACAATGGTTCGGGAGAAATACTTAGATTTCAGTTCGAAAAACGTGAGGCTAGCGTTCAACTTGCCAATGATTGAAGAAAACGCACGCCCCTACACTAGAAGGGTCAACTTTGATCAAAGGTTGGACCAAGTCCTCATGGACATATGTGTAGAAGGAGCTCAATGAAAAAGAGACTCAAGAGGTAAAAAGGCAAGGGTGAAAAGGATCCAAGACTTTGAGCATTAATGGATAGGAGGGCCTAGGGAAATAAAATCTAGGCCTAAGTGGCTAAATCAAGCTGTCCCTAACAATGTGCTTATGGCATGCAAGTCCAAGTGAAAAGCTTGAGACTGAGTGGTTAAAGTCGTGATCGAAAGTAAAAAGGATGTGCTTAAGAACTCTGGACACCTCTAACTGGGGACTTTAGAAAAGCTGAGTCACAATCTGAAAAGGTTAACCCAGTTATGCGTTTGTGGCATTTATGTATCCGGTGGTAATACAGGAAAACAAAGTGCTTAGGGTCACGGCCAAGACTCATAAAGTAGCTGTGTTCAAGAATCAATGCACTGAACTAGGAGATTCAATAACACCATCTAAAATTCTAAGTAGATAGATGCCAATCATTCTGAATTTCAAAGGAAAAAGTGAGATGCCAAAACTGTTCAGAAGCAAAAAGCTACAAGTCCCGCTCATTTAATTATGACTAAGTTTCATTGATACTGTGGGATTCATTGTATATTCTCTTCCTTTTATCCTATTTTGTTTTCAGTTGCTTGGGGACAAGCAACAATTTAAGTTTGGTATTGTGATGAGCGGATAATTTATACACTTTTTGGCACTGTTTTTATATAGTTTTTAGTATGATTTAGTTAGTTTTTAGTATATTTTTATTAATTTTTAAGCAAAATTCACATTTTTATACTTTACTGAGTTTGTGTATTTTTCTATGATTTCAGGTATTTTCTGGCTGAAATTGAGGGACTTGAGCAAAAATCTGATTCAGAGGCTGACAAAGGACTGCAGATGCTGTTGGATTCTGACCCCCCTGCACTTGAAGTGGATTTTCTGAATCTATAGAACTCCAAATGGCACTCTCTCAATTGCGTTGGAAAGTAGACATTCAAGACTTTCCAGCAATATATAATAGTCCATACTTTGCACGAGTTTTGATGACGTAAAATAGCGTCAAAATGCCATCTCTCTGCCTTTTTTTGGCGTCAAAACGCCAGAGCTGGCATAAAAGTTGAAGTTAAACTCCCAAACTGGCACCAAAGCTAGTGTTTAACTCCAAGGAAGACCTCTACATGTGTAAAGCTCAATGCTCAGCCCAAGCACACACCAAGTGGGCCCGAAAGTGGATTTCTGCATCATTTACCTATTTTTGTAAACCCTAGTAGCTAGTTTCATTATAAATAGGACCTTTTACTATTGTATTTTCATCTTCGGATCATAGAGACAATTCTGGATATCATATTCTCATATTTGGGGAGGCTGGCCATTCGGCCATGCCTGGACCTCCAGATCACTTATGTATTTTCAACGATGGAGTTTCTACACACCATAGATTAAGGTGTGGAGCTCTGCTGTTCCTCGAGTCTTAATGCAAAGTACTATTATTCTTCTATTCAATTCATGCTTATTCTTATTCTAAGATATTCACTAGCACTTCAACCTGATGAATGTGATGATCCGTGACACTCATCATCATTCTCACCTATGAACGCGTGCCTGACAACCACTTCCGTTCTACCTTAGATTGAGCATGTATCTCTTGGATTCCTGGCTCATGCGTGTTGATTGCCTCTCCTTACAACAGAGCCTTCAACTCCTTGAGATCAGAGTCTTCGTGGTATAAGCTAGAATTATTGGCAGCCATTCCTGAGATTCGGAAAGTCTAAACCTTGTCTGTGGTATTCCGAGTAGGATTTGGGATGGGATAACTATGACGAGCTTTAAACTCACGAGTGTTGGGCGTAGTGACAGACACAGAAGGATTACTAGATTCTATTCCAACATGATCGAGAACCGACAGATGATTAGCCGTGCGGTGATAGCACACATGGACTATTTTCACTGAGAGGACGGGAGGTAGCCATTGACGCCGGTGAAACCCAGCATACGGCTTGCCATAGAAAGGGGTATGAAGGATTGGATGAAGGCAGTAGGAAAGCAGAGATTCAAGAGGGATGAAGCATCTCCATACGCTTATTTGAAATTTCCACCAATGAATTACATAAGTATCTCTATCTTTATTTTATGTTTTTTTATCTTTTAATTATGAAAACTCTATCACCCATTTGAATCCGTCTGACTGAGATTTACAAGGTGACCATAGCTTGCTTCAAGCCGACAATCTCTGTGGGATCGACCCTTACTCATATAAGGTTTATTACTTGGACGACCCAGTGCACTTGCTGGTTAGTTGTGCGAAGTTGTGAAAAAGAGTGAAATTAAAATTATGCGTACCAAGTTATTGGTGCCATTGTGTATCACAATTTCGTGCACCATCCACCATCATAGGGTTGATATCTCAGGTCCCTAGTGACGGTGCCAATGTTACATAGGTAACCTGAGATAGGTTGATTAGGCTTGAAGGATTGGGCAAAGTGTCAATGGAAGGTAGTCTCCGACTTGTTCACGTTCGGGAGCCGCCGTCTGAGTTGTGTGTTTTTGAGCAATGGGGGGTGGTACCTGCAAAGACACTCCGATGCCTAAGTCAGAAAGGGGTTTCGCAGGATTGAAGAGTATTGAAACTTAGAGATACTTGAGGGGTGTTAGTGTAGTTATAGTGGTGATCCAATAACCACCGTTGGAGTAGTTCCACTTCTGAAGGTGGATAACCGTTTCTTTATCTTAGGGTTGTTGAGATATGACTTCTAGAAGTGGGTTTAAAGATTTCAGGGGTAGTTACTTATTTGAATAAGTGTTATCTGCCAGCTCACCTCGATCCCGACCTCTTTGGGGAGGAGTTTCCGTCGAGCCCGACCTCTTTAAAAATAATTTCCATGAACAAAAATAAGCTAGCAATAACAACTATACAAGTTTGATTAACATCTCCAATACAATTAGTTTAATTGGTTCCCATCGAAAGCTGGTAGCCTACTAGTGCTATAGAATAACTGAAATTTTAATAGGATCTACCGCATATACTTGAATTCATATTGGAAGTGTTTCAAAAACTTGTCATAGTTTTCACATTCTACTAACTCCTTTCCTCCTCTCTAAAAAAAATACAAGGAAGAAACATAATAGAGAATCTTAATAACAAAAGAAAGTGTCTCCAGTAGAAAATTTGTATCTTCATATTAAATTTATTCACCACTTAATTGAGAACTTAAGTTTAGAAATGCATCCTCACTACATAAAATTGTGAGACCTCCATTTGGATGATTATAACTGAATTTTTTCTTGTTACACAAACTATATGTGTGTACTAATAAGTAATAACACATGCATTTAGCTCCTCGTGAGGATCGTTGCCATAATAATAAAGATAGATATATATGCAGGTCTCGATTATCCTTGTATAGTGTATTAGGCTTGAATTGGAGAAGACATTTGTATTTGTTTGGTACACCACGGGTTTATTTTCAATTGACAATTAAACCTGCTTCCACCCAACCAAAATGGAATAGCCTAAGGCCCTAAGTGTATTTCCCTTTACTCTGTTGGAACTATGGCATTTGAGTTTGACTATAATATCCACACAAAACACAATATATTTGTATGATGAGATGCAAAATGATTGTATTGTTTGAGAACATATATTGCATATAGTTACTAAGGGCTACCTTTCAGCAATTTCCTTGAGAAATAATATTTGATACATGGGGTCAACCGTACCAAATACAAGGGATCACAAGAAATCACGTGTTATTGACAGAAATATTTATTAATCCCCAAGTGAAACCTAGTTCTTGCTCTTGCAATGTACTGCATATCTCTTCCATTAATTGGTAGACACACTGTGAACATCTCAGGTGTCTTAAACAAAGTATTTTAAAGTACAAGAGTGAGCCAAAATTAGGTACATGGTATGGAGCCAATAATATGAACTTCACCTTTCAAGGGCAACATAATGTGGAACTTCTCAAACAATGGGAAACATGTGCAACATTAGACTTAGTTTGCATAGATGTGATTACGTTATTTTAAATTTATCTCATAGATATATACTAGTTGGCTGTTACACCTTACCATTGAGTTGTGTGAACTAACATGTAGGAGGCTATGATTATGATCTATTATTGGCCATTGTTTGGGAAGGTGGGTATGCACTTAGCACTCTAAAACAGCATCACGAGATTTCATACGCATGACCCCATCTTTTAACCCCCTTCAACAATCATTTCTCTTGCCTTCATAAACAAACACAACACAACTTACTGGCAATCTGAAGATCAATACTTGAACACGTTCTTCTTAAGCACTAGAGCTTTCGATTGCTCTTTCCATTCCCATCATACACAAGAAAAATGGGTTTCCGTTTTCCTGTCATCGAAAAGGCATCCTTCTAAGCAAGCAATTTCAGAATCTGTGGGAGCCCAATGAGTTATCTTGCATTGTATGCCAGAGATAATCAAAACCGCTAAGCAAGCAATTTCAGAATCCGCGGGAGCCCAATGGGTTATCTTGCATTGTATGCCAGAGATAATCAAAAGCATTATGTGATCCCCGTTTCATATTTGAACCAACCTCCATTCGTTGAATGAAGTTGAGGAAGCGTTTGGATATGATCATCCCACGGAAGGTCTTACAATTCCCCCTTGAGTTGAGATTGATGAAGAATCTCAAAATGAGATTGATTAACATAGATTAGCATACATGTTGAAATAGATTAGTATAGAGAATTAGAATGATAAATTCAAAGAGTGTGTTCTTTTTTTTCTTTTGTGCAACATAAATTGACAATGAATTCACTCATATCTATAACATCTTTCAATTCTCGAAGAAAGTAGCAGCCCATACATGCAAATTTACTTGCATGAGAAAAACCATATTTGACCGTGCTAATAAATTTCAAGCATGAACATAGCACATCAGAGAAAAAAAACTCTACTGTGCAACGAGGAGATCCTTCACCATTTCAACTTTATATCATCAACTATACCATCAAACTTCAATATTTTAGAGTAAACAATACCAGATGACATCATTCCACAACGTAAGTGTCAAGCATACCATCATATCCGATTTTATTGACTCATTGGGACTAATATCCTTCATCACGTTTCAATTTCTTAGGGCCACATATATTATTACATATCAATATTGTTGGATAGAAAAATCCAGCTATATCATACATCACCACAATTTGATTTTGCAAAGTCATATAGGTCAAACATATTACTCTTCCACACATTTCATTTTTCTAGGCTCACAAGAATAATGAACATGATCCCACAATTTTACTATCAAAACAAATCATTGCACAACTTTTTTCAAAGGACAAAATTTCAATTTGATCTACTAGTAAGTGAATAAAAAAATCATCACAAAAGAATTGAAATGACTCTACAACTAAGTTGTCATGTTGTAAAAGTCCATCACAAATTAATAATGAATTCAATCACTCAATTATTTTCTATTTATATATATAACATCTTTCAATTCTTGAGCATCTTATATATGCAAAGTTACTTGTAGTGAGAAAAGCCAGATTTCACTGTTCCATGTTCTAACAAATATAAATTTCAAAACATGAACAAGGATACATCAGAGAAAGAATACTCTATTTTGGAGCAAAGAGATCCCTCACTGTATTTCAACCACATTGGGGCCAAAAGATCCTAAAAAATATTTCAATATCATAAGGTCAATTATACCATCAAACTTCAATGTTAATGGGCCAAAAAGCTGAATAACATCATTTCGCAAACAACACAAGGGTCAAGCATATCATCATATACAATTTTTTCGGGTCATAGGGACCCTCCATCACAATTTTATTTCGTAGGGTCACACATCATTGTGTCCGATTAAATCGGATCATAGGGACTAAAATCCTTCATCACAATTCAACTTCATAAGGCCACACATATCACCATATACGTAATACGATCCTTCTTCACAATCAGATCTCACAAGGCCACATATCATCATTCCAACTTTATCGGGTCATAGGGACTAAGATCCTTCATCACAATCTATAGGGCCACATATGTTATTACATTTTTATGAGTGGAGAGAAAAAGCCAACTACACGACCCTTCCACACATTTCAGTTTTCTAGGATCACAAGCATCATCAACATTATTTCACACTTTTACCATCAATAAATCATTACACAACTTTTTCAAGGGACATGTTATTTGGTCCACAGAGTAAAAAAAATCATCGCAAAATAATTGAAACAATTCTGCAACTAAGTTTGTCATGTTGTAAAAGTCAATCATATATCATTCTGCTACAAATTCTTTTCCCAAAAGGTTCAAACATACGCTGTGCAACGTAGAATTGAAATAAATTCAAACTCTAAAGTCACATCCAAATCATAAAAATAACAGAGAAAATAGTCCATCCCCAAAACTATTAAATGGCAAAACTCAATTGTCCTTAATAACAAAAATATTTGTGGAAATAAAGAAAAACTAACTCCTCCACAAGATAATAAAAAAATAACACTAATAATCAAAAGCAAATCTTTTTCTTTTTTTTTGGACATGAATATATTCCATAAGAGCAATGATTTGCACACAAAATTTTATAAAACACAAATTAACAATGAATTCAGTCACTCAATTATTTTCTATTTATCTATAACATTTCTGAGAAAAAAATTATCTAAAACATCTTTCAATGATTGAGTAGCTTATGCAAAGTTACTTGCAGTAAGAAAAACCAGACGGTACTGTTCACTTTATGCTAAATTTTCAAAGCATGAACAAAAAACATCAGAGAAAGAAAACACTATTTTGGAGCCAAAAGATCTTTCACCATATTTGGAGCCAAAAAAGGTCAACTTTACCATCAAACTTCAATATTCATGTGTTAAAAAATGCCAAATAACATCATTTTGCAACATAAGGGTCAAGCATATCATCATATCCAATATCTTCGGGTCATAGGGACTAAGATACTTTGCCACAATTCAATTTCATAGGGCCACGCATCATTGTATCCGATATTTTTGGGTTGGGTCATAGCGACTAAGATCCTTCGCCACAATTCAATTTCATAAGGTCACGCATCATTGTATCTGATTTTTCCAGGTCATAGGGACTATGATCCTTCATCACAATTCAATTTTATAGGACCACACATCATTGTATCCAATTTTCTCGAGTCACAGGGACTAAGATACTTTGCCACAATTCAATTTTGTAGGGCCACATATATCATCATATTCAATCGCGTCATAAGGACTAAAATCCTTCATCATAATGATTTTAACGGGTCATAAGGACTAAAATCCTTCATCACAATTCATAAGGCTGCATATATCGTTACATTTCAATAACATTGGAAAGAAAAAGCCAACTATATTACCCTTCCACAAGTTTCAGTTTTCTAGGATCATAAGCACCATGGACATTATCACACAATTTTACCATCAATAAATTATTACACAACTTTTTCAAGGGACAACATGTTATTTGATCCACATAGTAAAAAAATTCATCGCAAAATAACTGAAACAATTCTGCAACTAACTTTGCTACGCTGTTAAAGTCAATCATATATCATTCTGTGACAAATTCTTTACCCAAAAGGCTCAAACATACATTGTGCAAGGTAGGATTGAAATAAATTCAAAGTCCAAGTCACATCCAAATCATAAAAACATAAGAGAAAACTATGTATCCCAAAATTATCAAATGGCAAATCTCAGATGTCCGTAATTCAATCACAAAAAAATAGTTAGGGAAATAAAGAAAAACCAACTTTTTCCAAAACCAATTCATTCCCAAGATAATCAAAAAGTAACAAAGTAATAAAAAAGCAAACCCTTCTTTTCTTGCACAAAAAAAGCCATCTTTATAATGAACTCCGACGTTAAGTACCAAACTGCAAAAGATTGTTTGGGTTTTGGGAGGGGGATGGGGAATCTTTATAAAGAGAACCAACTAATAAAGGAGGAATCATCCCCATTACCGAAACGTGCAGATAATGAAGTTTCTTCTCCCACCATTTTTTATTCATACATTCTTTAAAACCCTAATCAAGCAGATTTTGCAAAAACACCAACAATTACCCTTGCATTCACCGTTAAAATTTTGTTGAACCGAGCCTCCGAAATTCACCCACAGTAGAGCCTCTTACCATTACTCCATTCCCATTATTCGACGTTATACCAGAGAAAGAAAGAACCCAGCAACTGGAAAGAAGAATGAAAAATAAAGAGCAGCGGTACCATAGAATACCAAATTTAAGAGGAACAATAACCACTTATTGAGAAATCACAACAAGCGTAGCAAACAAAGTTAAACGAGGAGAGCACTCTAGTTTTTAATGAATAAGGATCTAAAAAGGCTTAGGATCATCACAGATAAAGTTACATTTCTGTATATCTATGAAGTCAGTGGTTTTATCTGATAGTTCTATACCTTTTGTGAGTCCACTAGAAAAGAATGTTTTTAAGAAGGATGACTAAGGGAACGGAGTTTAGCTCATGATGCCTTTTGTGAAACTTTTTTAGTTTAAATTTGAAATTAACTTAAAAAATATGATGTTAAGGGCTTGTTTGGGTGAGCTTTTAAAAAAAGATCTTTTTTCGAGTTATCTTTTTTTAAAAGATCTTATAAAGAAGTAAAAGTAATTTTATATTTGGATATCTCATGTAAAAAGATCTTTTTATCTATCAATTATGTTTGTGTATAACAATATAAAAGTACTTTTTTGTTTATTTATTACATGAAAAATATCTTTTTTTTAAAGAAAAAAATCTTTTAAAAAAAGATGTAAATTACAGCTTCTCAAAAAAGATCTTTTTTTATTTTTCTAGTGCTTTTACTTTTACTACTAGAAATTTGTCAAACACGTTAAAAAATAAAAAAGATCTTTTTTCGTTGAAAAAATATCTTTTTTTAACAAAATAATGGCGCCCAAACATGCACTAAATTCATATTTATTTTTTCTCCTCACTTTTCTAATTAGAACTCCTACGTATTATTGTACTTTTGTTGCAATCCTTTATTTTTCATAGCATTTTGGTTCTGGCACATCATAATCTCGTCTATGCTATTGTAGCTTGTTGTTTGTCTTGCATTTAGAAATTAACAAAATTAATTGCCTGCCAAAACATGATTTGAGACCAATTTCTTTAGTGATGTACAGCTTGCTGAGACAATAAAAAATCAACTCAAACAGCCCAAGCTTCCTTATTTAACATTCATTACCTATCCTTAGAATTAATAACATAATATCTAAATCAATAATCACTTAAATCAGTAATCAATAATATCATTCAGTAAATCAATAAAGAGAATTATCAAATGTCTCTCCCCCAAACAGAGAATAGAATCATTAAAGCATCAATCATCCCTCACAAATAGAAAAATAAAAGAAAAATTATTAAGAAAAATAAATAAATAGCTTACCAGACAAGGACCTTTCCGGCATAGAACAGGAGAACCTCACCGCCGTCCGTCGCATACCTGAGAGAGGAGACACGAGCGCGCCTTGCCGCCTTCGCAGCTGTGCTTTCTGGGCTCTTGGTTGGACTTCGATCCGAGTTTTGAGGGAGAGTGATGTGAGAGAGATGCCGCTATCTCCGCCGGTGCGAGGGAGAAGCCACCGCTGCGTCTGCTGTGCACTGCTGCGAGAGAGAGAGAGGGAATGCGAGAGACGAGAGTGAAGAGGGAGGCTGTGTGTTTGAAACCTTAATCCCGATGCCATAAAAATCTCTGATGAGGTCTAAAAAAACAGGGAGTTTGGGAGTAGGGGAAGAGCTTAGGTGCCGAGAAAGATAAGGTTCTGCACGATTCTCACAACATGGACTCCAAAAATATGGTTCTAACAAAAATCAACAAAAACAAGCAGTACATATTTAGGGTTTTGAAGTAGTATAGATAGCTTGGGAAGGGAAAAAAATTAAAAAAGTTTTGATTGAAGAAAAGAAAACGAAGCAGAACCCGATTGTAAGTAGAACACAATCAGAGATGAGATCGAAAAGCAGGGAACCAAGGTTGTGCCAACAAGAAACACACGCGATGGAGAATCAGGGAAGTGAGCAAAGGAAGTGAAGTGGGCTTCGATTCTGGCAACTGAGGAGAGGCAGTGAGGTAAGCGACGATTCCAACAACGCCAACAACACAACACAGATGATGGCCAGTAATGGTCGGTGATCGTGAAGAGAAGGAGTAAGGCAGTGGGGGGCACCGATTAGAAGGGGAAAGGAAAATAGGGTTATAACAGATTAGGTTATAATTATTTATATTGTATTTGTTTTTTTAGATCTATGGGTATTTACTATTTACCTAAAATTCAAAACTCGATTCTATTAGTGTACGAATCAGATCCGATCTGATAATCTTGCAAATCGAATTTCTTTTCGCAACTTTCGGATCGAATTCGAATAAACACTACGGATATTGAATCCGATCCATATTTATCTTTACTTTCTAGCCTTCTGTCCCGACAATTTTTTTCTCCATCCATTTCAAAAATTTGCACTTTAATATTCCCCATCTAACTGGAAGGCTAAGGTATTTTTCTAAAAGTGAATTATATGGTAAAGATTTTTTTATATGGGAAAAAAGAGAGATTAAAAAAACTAGGACCCATATTTTAAACATCAATAAAATAATTAAAAATAGCTATAAAAAGAATTTATACTCTCTCTATATTCAACTTCAATTTTTATAATAGAGTGTTCCTTTCTCAAATTTTCTCGGGTGAAAAACTCTAGGATATCCCTAATAGTCACTCTAGTTTGGATAGAAATTTGGATTCCAAAAAAATATCAAACTTTTCCAAATTTATGACTTATTCTAAATCTATGGTGTAGATATTGAGAATTCGTATAAGAACATAAATCTCATCTTTCACATCTAAAGTAATACAACTTACACTAGAAGCAATGGGAGCAAATTTGACTCACAAAATAAGATTAGAGACCCGGGTTCTAATTATAATTTCCATGAACAAAAATAAGCTAGCAATAACAACTATACAAGTTTGATTAACATCTCCAACACAATTAGTTTAATTGGTTCCCATCGAAAGCTGGTAGCCTGCTAGTGCTATAGAATAACTGAAATTTGAATAGGATCTACTGCATATACTTGAATTCCTATTGGGTTTAACATAAGCTAAAAGTGTTTCAAGAACTTGTCATAGTTTTCTCATTCTACTAACTCCTTTCTTTCTCTCTAAAAATAATACAAGGAAGAAATATAATAGAGAATCTTAATAACAAAAGAAAGTGTCTCCGGTACAAAATTTGCCTCAACTAATTTATGTCTCTATTAGCACAATTTATTTACCACTTAATTGAGAACTCAAGTTTAGAAATGCATCCTCACTGCATGGAATTGTGAGACCTCCATTTGGACGATCATAACTGAATTCTTCCTTGTTGCTCCACACAAAACATATATTTGTAAGAGGAGATGCAAAATGATTTGTGTTGTTTGAGAACACATATTGCATATAGTTACTAAGGGCTTCCTTTAAGCAATTTCCTTGAGAAAAAATATTTGATAAGATGGGTCAACCGTACCAAGTACAAGGGATCACAAGAAATCACATGTTATTGACAGAAATCTTTATTAATGCCCAAGTGAAACCTAGTTCTTGCTCTTGCAATGTACTGTATATCTCTTCCGTTAGTTGGTACACACACTGTAAACATCTCACGTGTCTTAGGTGCCGATAATGAAATCAATAAATGATGATCAAGATTCAGGATCTTATCTATCGATTTCTTAAATAAAGTATTTTAAAGTACAAGAGTGAGCCAAAATTAGGTACATGATACGGAGCCAATAATATGAACTTCACCTTTCATGGGCAACATAACGTGGAACTCTCAAACTATGGGAAACATGATGCAACATTAGACATAGTTTGCATATATGTGTTTATGTTATTTCAAATTTATCTAACAGATATATACTAGTTGGCTGTTATACCTTACCATTGAGTTGCGTGAACTAACATGTAGGAGGCTATGATTATGATCTATTATTGGCCATTGTTTGAGAAGGTGGGGTATGCACTTAGCACTCTAAAACAGCATCACGTGATTTCATATGCATGACCTCATCTTTTAACCCCCTTCAACAACCATTTCTCTTGCCTTCATAAACAGCACAAACACAACTCACTGGCAATCTGAAGATCAATATTTGAACACGTTCTTCTTAAGCACTAGAGCTTTCGCTCGCTCTTTCCATTCCCAACATACACAAGAAAAATGGGTTTCTGCTTTCCTATCATCGAAAAGGCATCATTCTCAGCTAAGCAAGCAATTTCAGAATCCGTCGGAGCCCAATGGGTTATCTTGCAATGTATGTCGGAAATACTTAAAAGCCTTACGTGATCCCCATTTCATATTTGAACCAACTTCCATTCCAAGAGTTGAATGAAGTTGAGGAAGAGTTTGGATATGATCATCCCATGGGAGGTCTTACAATTCCCCTTGAGTTGAGATTGATGAAGAATCTCAAAATGAGATTGATTAACATAGATTGGCATACCTGTTGAAATAGATTAGTATAGAGAATTAGAATGACAAATTGAAAGAGTTTGTGTTCTTTTTTTTTTGTGCAACACAAATTGACAATGAATTCAATCACTCATATCTATAACATCTTTCAATTCTCGAAGAAAGTAGCAGCCTATAAATGCAAATTTACTTGCATGAGAAAAACTAGATTTGACCATGCTAATAAATTTCAAGCATGAACATAGCACATCAGAGAAAGAAAATTCTACTATGGAACGAGGAGATCCTTCACGATTTCAACTTTATATCGTCAACTATACCATCAAACTTCAATATTTTAGAGTAAAAAATACCAGATGACATCATTTCACAACGTATGTGTCAAGCATACCATCATATCCGATTTTATCGACTCATAGGGACTAATATCCTTCATCACAATTCAATTTCTTAGGGCCACATATATTATTACATCTCAATATTGTTGGATAGAAAAATCCAGCTATATCATACATCACCACAATTTGATTTTGCAAAATCATGTAGCTCAAACATATTACTCTGCCACACATTTCATTTTTCTAGGCTCACAAGAATAATGAACATGATCTCACAATTTTACGATCAAAACAAATCATTGCACAACTTTTTTCAAAGGACAAAATTTTAATTTGATCCACTAGTAAGTGAACAAAAAAAAATCATCACAAAAGAATTGAAATGACTCTACAACTAAGTTGTCATGTTATAAAAGTCCATCACAAATTGATCATGAATTCAATCACTCAATTATTTTCTGTTTAACATCTTTCAATACTTGAGCAGCTTATATATGCAAAGTTACTTGTAGTGAGAAAAGCCAGATTCCATTGTTCAATGTTCTAATAAATATAAATTTTAAAACATGAACAAGGACACATCAGAGAAAGAAAACTCTATTTTGGAGCCACGAGATCCCTCACTGCATTTCAACCACATTGGGGCCAAAAGATCCTTCACCATATTTCAATATCATAACGTCAATTATACCATCAAACTCCAATGTTAATGGGCCAAAAAGCTGAATAACATCATTTCGCAACGACACAAGGCTCAAGCATATCATCATATCCGATTTTTTCGGGTCATAAGGACCCCTTCATCACAATTTCATTTCATAGGGTCACACATCATTGTATCCGATTTAATCAGATCATAGGGACTAAAATCCTTCATCACAATTCAACTTCATAAGGCCACACATATCACCATATATGTACTAAGATCCTTCTTCACAATCCAATCTCACAGGGCCACATATATCAACGTTCCAACTTTATCGGGTCATAGGGACTAAGATCCTTCATCACAATCCATAGGGCCACATATGTTATTACATTTTAATATGATCGGACAGAAAATGCCAGCTAAATTACCCTTCCACACATTTCAGTTTTCTAGGATCACAAGCATCATCAACATTATTGCACAATTTTACCATCAACAAATCATTACACAACTTTTTCAAGGGACATGTTATTTGATCCACATAGTAAAAAAGATATTGCAAAATAATTGAAACAATTCTGCAACTAAGTTTGTCATGTAGTAAAAGTCAATCATATATCATTCTGCGACAAATTCTTTTCCCAAAAGGCTCAAACATACATTGTGCAAGGTAGAATTGAAATAAATTCAAACTCTAGAGTCACATCCAAATCATAAAAATAACAGAGAAAATAGTCCATCCCCAAAACTATCAAATGGCAAAACTCAATTGTCCTTAATAACAGAAAAATATTTGGAGAAATAAAGAAAAACCAACTCATTCCCAATATAATAAAAATAACACCAATAATCGAAAACAAACCTTTTTCTTTTTTTGGACATGAATATATTCCATAAGAGCAATGAATTGCACACAAAATTTTGTTAAACACAAATTAACAATGAATTCAGTCACTCAATTATTTTCTGTTTATCTATAACATTTTCGACAAAATAATTTTCTATAACATCTTTCAACGCGTGAAAAACCAGATGTCACTGTTCACTGTTATGATAAATTTCAAAGTATGAACAAAAAATATCAGAGAAAGAAAACACTTGGAGCCAAAAGATCCCTCACCACATTTGGAGCCAAAAAACCCTTCACCAAATTTTAAGGTCATAGGGTCAAGTTTACCATTAAACTTCAAAATTCATGGGTTAAAAAATGCCAAATAACATCATTTTGCAACATAAGGGTCAAGCATATCATCATATCCAATATCTTCAGGTCATAGAGACTAAGATACTTTGCCACAATTCAATTTCATAGGGCCATGCATCATTGTATCCGATATTTTTGGGCCGGGTCATAGCAACTAAGATCCTTCGCCACAATTCAATTTCAATTCAATTTCATAGGGTCACGCATCATTGTATCTGATTTTTCCGAGTCATAGGGACTATGATCCTTCATCACAATTCAATTTCATAGGACCACACATCATTGTATCCGATTTTCTTGAGTCACAGGGACTAAGATACTTTGCCACAATTCAATTTTGTAGGGCCACATATATCATCTTATCCAATTCTATCATGTCATAAAGACTAAAATTCTTCATCACAATGATTTTAACGGGTAATAAGGACTAAAATCCTTAATTACAATTCATAAGGCTGCATATATCATTACATTTTAATAACATTGGACAAAAAAAGCCAACTATATTACCCTTCCACATAGTTTCAGTTTTCTAGGATCATAAGCACCATGGACATTATCCAACAATTTTACCATCAATAAATCATTACACAACTTTTTTAAGGGACAACACATTATTTGATCCACATAGTAAAGAAATTCATCGCAAAAGAACTGAAACAATTCTGCAACTAAGTTTGCTACGCTGTAAAAGTCAATCATATATCATTCTGCGAAAAATTCTTTACCCAAAAGGCTCAAACATACATTGTGCAAGGTAGGATTGAAATAAATTCAAAGTCCAGAGTCACATCCAAATCATAAAAACATGAGAGAAAACTGTGCATCCTAGAATTATCAAATGGCAAATCTCAATTGTCCGTAATTCAATCACAGAAAAATAGTTGGGAAAATAAAGAAAAACAAACTTTTTCCAAAACCAATTCATTCCCAAGATAATAAAAAATAACAAAGTAATAAGAAAGCAAACCCTTCTTCTTTTCTCGCATAAAAAAAAAAGCAATCTTTATAATGAACTCCGACGTTAAGCACCAAAATGCAAAAGAATTTTTGGGTTTTTTTCTGGGGGGAAGGAGATGGGGAATCTTTATAAAGAGAACCAACTAAAAAAGGGGGAATCATCCCCATTACGGAAACGTGCAGATAATGAAGTTTCTTCTCCCACCATTGTTGATTCAAACATTCTTTAAAACCCTAATCAAGCAGATTTTGCAAAAGCACCAACAATTCCCCTCGCATTCACCGTTGAAATTTTGTTGAACCGAGCCTCTGAAATTCACCAACAGTAGAGCTTCAATCCCATTACTCCGTTCCCATTATTCAAAGTTATAGCAGAGAAAGAAAGAACCCAGTAATTAAAAAGAAGAAGGAAAAATAAAGAACAGCGGTACCACAGAATACCAAATTTAAGAGGAACAATAACCGCTTATTAAGAAATCACAACCAGCGTAGCAAATGAAGTTGAAAAAAGAGTTCGCATTCTTAAGCGTAAAACAATTATATGTGGGACAACCTATAAAAAATAAAAAATAAAAAATTCACTTAAAACAAATAACGTAGCCAAAAATAAAATTAAAAAAATAATTAAATTTTAGATTGTATTTTGTATTTTGTATTTTATTTTTTTGTGTGTTGTCGGTGTATCAACACTTTAATTAGTTTTTTGGAATTTAAATTTATCTATCATA
Source organism: Arachis duranensis (assembly GCF_000817695.3). Classification (NCBI taxonomy): domain Eukaryota; kingdom Viridiplantae; phylum Streptophyta; class Magnoliopsida; order Fabales; family Fabaceae; genus Arachis; species Arachis duranensis. Next base: position 16,516,961 of record NC_029780.3, on the reverse strand, counting down.
CAAAGAACGTTGATTAAAAATTTAGACTTTGCATTCAATTTGTAAAAACAAAATAAACCACACAAATAAAATAATAAAGCCATAGAAATACACGACACAATTATAATAAACAAAATACATGAAAACATGACACAACTAGTTATTTTTTGTGGATTGATTAGAATAGCCTCTTCGGGTATGGTCAATTTGCCTGAATAGCTGTTTCTCTTGGCATTCAACCTTATCTATTTTGTTCCTACCCTGACCCAACACTATGGCCCAGGTCCAAATACGCCAAAAGGCCCAATCCAAAAATTGGCCTTCGTTATTCATCGACCTCTTCAAAAGAGGTCGGACTCAACACAGACTTCTTTCCAAAGAAGTCGGGCTCAAGAGATAGCTGGCAGATAACACTTATTCAAATAAGTAACTGCCCCTAAAATCTCTCAACCCACTTCTAGAAGCCATATCCCAACAATCCCTAGATAAAGGGACGGTTATCCACCTAAAACGGTGGCACTACTCCAACGGTGGTTATTGGATCACCATTATAAATACCCTGACACCCCTCAGGTATCCCTAAGTTCCAATACATTCTAAACCTGCTTAACCCCATGCTGACTTAGGCATCGGAGTGTCTTTGCAGGTACCACCCCCCATTCTCTCTCACACACAAGTCGAAAGGAGGCTCCTAGACGTAAACCAAGTCGGAGACCACACTCCTCCAACGCTTGGGCCTCACAAACAAGCCCAACCACCGTCCGGTTCTAGGTAAGCCCCGGAACGTTGGCGCCGTTGCCGGGGACCTGGAGCTCAACCCTTGATAATGGCGAATGATCAACAAGATGGTCAGACAACCACTCGACATGAATAAGATGCAAGCATGTTAAAAAGAAGCTGGAATACAGTTTCTATGGATACCAGAAATCCCATAAAAACTTCTCCCAATTGAGGGAGGATATCAAATAGGGATGATGATTCTACTTCTACAGTTAAATTGGATTAAATCAAACAAAAAGAGAAGAAAGCAACATCCCAAGGCCATTGTAGAAGGCAAACCAAGACGAACTCGAAAGCCAATTGAATAAAAGAATTTTCAATTCAGAATATTCAATTGGCAAAAGAACTTACGTAAAAAAAAAGACGAACTCGAAAGCCAATTGAATAAAAGAATTTTCAATTCAGAAAAGTCAATTGGCAAAAGAAGTTATGTGAAAAAAAAAAGAGGAAAAGGGAACGTGACTAATCCCAACGTCTTCGTGAAATAGGATGGACAATGACATCTGTGCCAACTTACAATCTCGGAAAAATCCATGATACCCACTCATGGAATGGAGCAGTTGCATGTTCCAAATACACAGCATCCGCCAATTTGAATGCAACCCAATCCGACAACGGAGTGATGAATCCAGTTTTTTCTTTAGTGGATTCACATGTCAATTACAACAGAGCATTGAATAACACAAAAAATTCTCATGGTACATCTTTCGTTGGTTGCTCACAAATTACATCGCTGCCAATGAATATGGAAAGAAATATTCATGTGGTAGAGTTTGTTGTTTGCACACCAATAAAGATGGATGTCTTCCAGGAAGAAAACTAGAATCAGATCCAAAGAAAAAAGAAAGTCGGGGTGACAAAGGCCCAGTCTTCATTGGAGGGGATGATGGTCAGACTTTTCTTCAAAGGTCGGATGAGTTGGGAGCTCATAAAAAAATCTGACCTCTTTTAGAGAGCTCATAAAGAACAGTCCGACCTCTTTTAAAGAGCTCATGAAGAAAAGTCCGACCTCTTGTAAAGGTCAGAGTTTACAACAAGGTCGGATAAGCTTGGAACTCACAAAGAAAATCCGACCTCTTGCAAAGTTCATGAAGGAAAAGTCCGACCTCTTTAAAGGTCAGACTCCATAATAAGGTCAAAAACCTCCAGACTAATAAGAAAAATCCGACTTCTTTAGATCCCACGAAGAAAGTCCGTCCTCTTTTAAAGGTTAGACTCTACAAATGAGGTCTAAAACCTCATTTGCTCAGGAGAATCCGACTTCTTTAGAGCCGACAAGGAAAAAATCCGACCTCCTTTTGGAGTTTGTGAAAAAATCCGACCTCTTTCATGATCAACTCTGCAATGAGGTTGAAAATCTCGAAGATTACCAGAAAGAAATTCCGACTTCTTTTAAAGATCAGAGTCTACAATGAGGTCGAAAACCTCCAAGCTTAGAAAGAAAGTCCGACCTCTTTCCAAGCTTAAAAAGAAAAATCCAACCTCTTCTAAGGATCCAAGCTTATAAAGAAAATCTGACCTCTTCTGGGGATTCAAGTCTACAAATAAAAATCCGACTTCCTTTAAGAGCTTACGAAGAAAATCCGACCTCTTTTAGAGATTAGACTACAATGAGGTCGAAATCTCTGAATTTATAAAGGAAAATCCAACCTCTTTTAGAGCTCACAAAGGAAATTTCGACCTCTTTTAAAGGGCCGACTTTACAACAAGGTCGGATAGGCTTAGAGCTTACAAAGAAAAGTCCGACCTCTTTCTTGATGTACGACTTCGAGAACCAGATCCCAAGCATAAAGGGCCATGAGATGGTCATACGAAGAAATTTCTCAATTGACAAGCTCGTCTTGATCCAAAATGACTTCGGGCCAAAATCGGACGAAGAAAGGCCAACACCAAAAAAAATCCCAACAAAGTCACTTAAGACTTGAAAAAGAACTACTACAATATACTCGACTTACTCGAAAACAATCTACCTAGATTGTGCCATGTTTACAACAAAAGGGATACTACAGCTAGAAAGTGCACCTTACTTCCTGATGCACACCTTTTTTGAAGTGACAAGATCCAAAGTGGTATAAGAAGTTATAAATACAAATCATGGTCTGACCTCATTAAGCCACTTGTACTAAAACAAGCTGGCAAGGGGCAAACCTAAAACGAATTGCAAAAATAACTTGAGGACAGCGTGACCATAATCAAACATCAATACAAAGAGGATGTAAACCCGACCTCACAACAATTTGTTTAAAACAAATTGAAAAAAGGATGGCGATTTATAAGAATGTCTCCTCGAGTCAAGAGATAAGGATCCGACCTTACTAAGTTGACACAACAAGTATAAAACAAGTTATCCGACCTCCCAAAAAGAGAGTCCAAAATAACTTGTAAAAGTCATATAGCAACAAATAGTAAGATTCAAGAATGGCATGACTGAATATTCGAGTCCGACTTCATGAAGCTCGACCTCGAGTAGGGGCACTGGCTTATTATGAGAGCCAAGTTCAAAATTATTAAAAACCAAAGACAACATTCTACAATAATATCAGAGCACGAAAGAAGAACTCGACCTCCTTCCAAAAATCTGAAAACAAACTCAGATAAGAAAAGAGGCTTCAAGAAATTCTACAAGGAAGTTGGTTAACATTCAAAATTCAAAAGAAAAGCTTGACCTCCTTCTAGAAATTTGAACTCGAATAAGAAGAGAGCTTTTGAGACAAAGGATGGCTACGATAGAGGTCGAGCAAAGAAAAGCTGACAGCAAACTGGATAGGACCCTAGAAGTCTTAAGAAAGGGGTTACTACAAAATGTCCAACTTGAATGGAGCTGAGCTCCCAAGGTCGTGACATGCTTGCAATTTGAAGAGAAATTTCCATTAGTATTTCTACGACACGCACCGACTTAAGCTCGAAAAACCGCAAAAATCTGCTGCCCGACCTACAAGGCTGGCAAGATAAAGCGACGAGGTACAAGTCGGTGTAAAGAGGTTATAAAAGACGATCATAAGAACTCGGCAATAAGATGGCAAACAACTAGTAAGTCAGAAAAGCCCCCGAGCAGAGCAAAATGTATCGCAAAAATAACCTAAGTTAAGAAAACGATTCAATGATAAGTCAAATTGATCGTCCGAACTAGGTAATGGAAAATCCCTCCTCTAAATCCTAAAAGTCTAAGGTTCCCAGTAAAGGCTCATGCCAAAACCTCACGGCTCAACAACAGATGAGTTGACCTAGGTTATAAAGGCAAGCCTAACAAAAACCTAAAGACGAAGGATAAAACACAGTAAAATCTTGAGAAAAAGGTTCAAACAAAGGCTCAAATCCCTTTGAAATAATTTTAGCAATGCAGCAAGTAAAGAAAGTTGGTAAAACCCACCTAAAGGGACCAATATCAAGTAATTTGAAAGTTATTGAAGTCCTTTGTTAAAGGACCAAAGGTCAACCATATTTTCAATGAACTTGTGTCAAGTCATATCAACCTAAAAGCAAAGCTTTAAAAGTGATTTGTATAAAAACAAATCATTAAAGCAAAGCATTAAAAAGTGATTTGTATCAAAATCACTAAAGCAAAATCAAAACAAAAATCCTTCGACCAAATAACTCGTATAGAAACGAGTTAAAAAGGAAAGAAAAGATTATAAACGTTTTTGAACAAAATCGAAACGTAAAAACTATCCTCCAAAACAACTTGGGTAAAACGAGTTGTATCATACACAAGGATGACAACCTTGTAAAAACTAGAAAGGGGAGGGAATAAGCATATAATCCCTTCACCTAAGGCGCCAATTTATGCTCGACAAAGCGCAAAAATCACGAGCTGACCTTTTCAATGGTCGCTCGGATAAATCGACGAGGTTCAAATTGGTGTCCAATGGTTATAATACGGCTTGATGATTTAAAACAACTCAAGCTCATGAGTTGAACAAAATCGAGTAAAAAATAACCATATGATCTAAGCAATTCGTATTAAAATAAATTGCGCAAAACAACTTGATATATAACGAGTTGTGCTTCGAAAAAGTGACTTGTATAAAAAACAAGTCATCTATAAAAAACTCGGAATGAACGAGTTGAACAAATCATTGAAAGGCTTCATTCGATAATCCAATCTGCTTGATTGCTCGAGTTCGACTTTATAAAACTCAACCTCGAGCAGGGGCACAATGGATAAAACAACGAAGTCCCATGGCTACAAAGATGATATGATATTTTAAAAGGACTCAAAGTAAAACAAGTTGTACTTAAAACAAGTTGTGGAGTCCTAAAGACAGCTCGAATTTAAACGAGTTGTGTGTAATCAGATTAAGAAATAGCCACGTTTTAATTAAACGATTTGAAATAAAGCAAATCGTAAAACCTTAAAACTACTCGTATCAAACGAGCTAGACGAGGTTATACTAAAAAATAATTACAAGTCTCAAAACAAGCGATTGTATTAAAACAAGTCATGCATCCTCAAAACAACTCGAACTAAACGAGTTGTACAAAATTAGGATAAGAAATGTTTTCTGGTTAAGCACGATGTTCTAAAACCAGTCATACAAAGCCTACAAGCCTTAAATAACTCGAAAAGAACGAGTTGTACCAATCAGTCTTAGAAAAAAGACCTGGCCGAAAACAAGTCGTTTAAAGAGGGAAAAGTATTTATAGCACACCAGGGGCATAAGGGTAAATTGACGCGATCATTAAAGAAACGCGTTGTTACCAATGTAACTTCTCCCACGTGTAAATGCGAAAATCCCAACGGATGCGACGTTTGATTAGACTTAGCGATTAAGAAATTTAAAATCACGTCGGCTACAGACCCAAGTTCAATACTCGAATCCAACTCATAAGCAAAAGAGATTGGACTCGAGTAGGGGCACTGTTCCTACCCTGACCCAACTCTATGACCCAGGTCCAAATACGCCAAAAGGCCCAATCCAAAGATTGGCCTTCGTTATTCACCGACCTCTTCAAAAGAGGTCAGACTCAACACAGACTTCTTTCCAAAGAAGTCGGGCTCAAGAGATAGCTGGCAGATAACACTTATTCAAATAAGTAACTGCCCCTAAAATCTCTCAACCAACTTCTAGAAGGCATATCCCAACAATCCCTAGATAAAGGGACGGTTATCCACCTAAAACGGTGGCACTACTCCAACGGTGGTTATTGGATCGCCACTATAAATACCCTGACACCCCTCAGGTATCCCTAAGTTCCAATACATTCTAAACCTGCTTAACCCCATGCTGACTTAGGCATCGGAGTGTCTTTGCAGGTACCACCCCCCATTCTCTCTCACACACAAGTCGAAAGGAGGCTCCCAGACGTAAACCAAGTCAGAGACCACACTCCTCCAACGCTTGGGCCTCACAAACAAGCCCAACCACCGTCCAGTTCTAGGTAAGCCCTGGAACATATTTCATTACGAAATTTCATGAAAATTGGTTTGTCGGTTGCTTTTCTACACAGCGAAATTAGGATGCAATTGTGTTTTTGCAGGTGGCCCATCCGCTGATGCATAGGTTAAATACACCGCTCCAGCAGCTCACGTACAGGTCCAGATTCTCTCATCACAAGTTGAATGAATGTACTAATGTAGGTTCATCCTCTTCTTAGTAATTTTGTAACATTATATGTTTTTTCTTCTTCTTTATTTGTTTTTTTTTTTATTCTTGTTAAAAAAGTGAAACAAGAAGAGTCATGAGAAGATAAAATAAAAAAAAAAAGATGAATAAAAAAAGATGATAATAATGATGATAATGAATGAAGAGGAAGAATTTTGAGTAATCATTAAGTAATTTTGGTATTTTCTGGATTTCAATAAGACACACTTTTGGTCTAAATTTATTTTGAATATTCAAAAATTTCGGTGCATTTTGAATTTAATCCTTATACATATAAAAAGACAACGACAATGATGATAATAATGATGATGGTGGAAGAGGAAAAGAAAAGAAGAGATGAAAAAAATTCAAATGAATAAAAAAAAGAGGACGCAGAGGTGGTGGTGACAACAATAATAAAAGAGAAAGATGAGAAAAAAAAAAGAAAAGGAAGACAACAATGATGATAATGACCATGATGATGAAAGAAAAGGAAGAAGAAAGAAAAGGAGGAGAAGAAATTTAAATAAAAAAGGAAAAGGAAAAGAAGGAGGAGATGGTGACAACGACCATGATAACAGAAAAAAAAGAGGCATACATCAATTTAAAACCTTTAATAAAATTTAGTTAGGTATTTTGCTTAATTGTAAAATTTTTTTTTATAATTTTATATATCTTTTAACATAATTTAATTATTTTGGTTAAACCACAATTGAAATGATTAAACCTTTAAATCAGTAAAAAAATAACTAAAACAATTCGATAACCAATTCGATTTTCAAAACCTTGCTTACAACGCATGCAAGTAATTTTCTAATGATACCAATCAGATACCTGATTTTCTCACATTATTATATCTGATCAATATCAGTAGAACTTATGGCATAAATCAGCCATTAACGCATGATAAACCATAAAATTGCAGGGAAATTAAATATAATTTAACCAGGATGAACTATACGAGGATTAAGAACATATCAGATCATACACATGCAAGATAAAAAAGAAATAGGATCCCACCTAAAAGCTCCTGTCGTATAAACTACTCGAAAGGAAATAGTATCCACTTTTCATCTTTCTTTGGGTACTAGGTTACATAAATATCATCATCCGTTTTAAAAAATAATACAGTTTAACTCAACAAAAACCTGCTTTCTTGTATAAAACTGCTTTTTATGCCTAGGGGAATAAAGTGCAACAGTTTCAAACAGTAGCCCTATCTTTACCCTCTGCTGCAGCTTCTAATGGTTGAAGAGCTTTAAGAGGATTCATAATGACACCATCTATGAGTCCGTAATCTTTGGCTTCTTTTGCACTCATAAAAAAATCACGGTCTGTGTCCTGGTTAATCCTCTCGAGACTTTGGCCGGTGTGATAAGAGAGATACCCATTAAGGTTTGCCTTGTGATGCAGCATTTCATTTGCCTGAGGATTATAAATCAAAATTAGTTTTACGAGACAAGATCTGTGTGTAAATAAAAATTTGCAAAAATTCATCATATCTACTGCAGTGGAGTCGCGGGTGGTAGAAGTATCAAAAAAATGAATGTAGTCATTCCATGGCAGATCCATTTTAAAATATCAATTTAGATTTGCTCCAGTTCGTTTAGATACTATGGTTAGAAGAATTATGCATGGAGCAATTTGACTTAAATTGATATCGACTCTTAAGAAATCAAAAAATATGGTTAGAAGGATTATGCAAGGAGTTAAAACTAAAATGATACCAACTCTCAGAATTTGATGACATATATATGAATACTCAACAAATGAGATAGATACATCAAGATATTCAGAATGAATAATAACAGTAATTTGGATTTTTATTAGTAAGTGAAGGTTACTAGTTATCTGGGAATTAACTATGATTATGGTATTCATCTTGGTCTAGTTTCAGTTAACTCATGGGCTTTTGACAACTACCCCAACATAGCCTTTAATTTTCTATGAAAAAAAGGTATAGAAGTCATTATATTCATTGATGCAAACAAGAAGTTTAAGCTATAATAAACAAGGTTTAATTTTGATACACTGAGGTTCTAATAAAAGATTTTTGCAGAGTCAACCAATCATCATCTATTAGCATAACCATTCAAGAAGCAGGTGTAAGATTTAACAATATTTCCTAATATGATAAGACATGAATGGATAATAATGTCAGTACATTCAAAGATAAATTCGAGAAAAAAATGGTAGAGGGAAATGGCCAAATGGGTACTATACCTGAATATCTATGTCAGTTTGCCCTCCTTGAGCACCACCAAGAGGTTGATGGATCATTATCCTTGAATTAGGCAAGCTGTATCTCTTTCCTTCAGAAGTGAGAAAGGAACATAACTTTGAAAAGAAGCATTTTTTCAATTTTCACCAAATAAAGGGGAACTGCACTCTCTCAAAGTTGCTTAAATGATATTACTCCTCTATCTTGAAAACATACAAAGCCCACCCCTAACATATGAAAATATAAAGAACGTGCTCTCATGATAATTTTCTTCCTATTAACTCCCAGTATAATGACAATAACCAAATTGAACAACTTTTTCACATTTTGATAACAAATGTTGAAAGTCCCTACTATTGCCTTTGACATTAAGTCTTAGGTTAACCCCATGTTTGGTTCATAAATGTTTGCCACAATTAAGTGATTTGTTTATATTAAAATAGATTGAGCAGTGTCACATTTACATCGCACAGGGAAGGGAGTGTAAATTTCAAAATAAAAGGAATAAACACTATATTTTATATTACTCTTGAAAGAGGAAAGTGCAATATGGTGATTCAGAGTAGAATCATTACCTTTGGTTCCTGCACTAAGCAGAAAAGCTCCCATACTGCTCATGAAAAGATTTATGTAAGTATGAATGTAAGTTAAATATGTGATTTAAAAAAGAAAGAAACAAAAAGGTTTCAAACTAGGAATCATTCCCAGACTACAATTGTCAACAGATTTTGGAATCATGGAACTATTCCATGAACATATCATCACCAAATAATAGATACAACTTATTTCTCATGTTTATAATGGCATATACTTAAAATATTAAATTCTGCCATGACTAGTGAGTAGTGACATTAAACAGGAAAAGGTGGGGACTTAAACCCAATTACCCAGAGAATAAAACCCCAAGGTATGTAAGACATACATTTGAAATATAAATATTCCCTTAAGAATATTTCTCATGGACAAGAAGGTGAAGCTCTTGGGTTGAGTTCAATATAAATATTCCCTTAAGAATATTTCTCATGGACAAGAAAGAGAAGCTCTTGGGTTTGAGTTCAGGAGTACATAGTTAGTATTGTTGTCAACAATCCTAACACTCAAAATGATGTAATTGTAAGTTGTAACTCTCCTCCCATTCTACTTCTGCTATTTTATTTGGGAGTCAATCATATACTGGAAAAAGGCTATAGTCAAAACCATAACTACCAGTGGAATAAATCTTCTAAGATGAAATGGCAGCCTCCAATAGCTCTTAGGAACCATACTGGGTGGCTACACCTTAAGTCTATGAGATCCTCGTAATATATTATTCACCCTAATTAGCTTTACCATGATGGATATACTAATGATAGGGTGAATACAAAATAAGATGAAAACTAGCAAGAGGCCAAATGAAAAATGCAGATAAGATATAATCATGTTCACAAAAAGATATGCAATTTGCTAAAAATAGAAAAGATACAATGAAGGAAGGGTCTCATGATAATTAAAGGTTGATCATTGTAATCCTTGTTGTCATAACATCCCAAGAAAAAAAAAAAGAGAAAAAATCAATCTCATAGCAGCATCCAAATGGTCTAGAGGTAACTTGAAAGGTTAAATTAATAAAAACGACCTAGGGAACACATGAAACATTACCTAGCCGCTAGTCCAACGCAGACAGTGGATACATCAGGTCGAATATGCCTCATTGTATCAAATATAGCCATACCTTAGAAAAATAACAAGATGGTGTTGAGTTTCTGGGTGAGTCCATGTATTTGAACAACGAATATGATATAGTAAATATGTAATGCTGGATAAGAGTTACATGAAATTTTGATTACCAGCAGTAACTGATCCTCCTGGAGAGTTTACATACATGACAATATCCTGTATAACATACCCAAAATTAGCAGTGGATTAAGAGCAAGATTTTGAGTTTAACACGACCAAAAAAAAATTAAAGATACAAAGACAACCTCAACCTCAATACAACCATTTTGGGTTCATACAACGTAAATATAAAGTCCTACTACAGTTCCCATGCATTCAATAGGATAAACCACAAGTCTTCAATGACTGAAAATTAAGAACAAACCTTGTTAGGATCAACAGCATCAAGGTAAAGGAGCTGGGCCACTATGATGTTTGCCATATCATCATCAACTGCTCCACCACAACGGATAATTCTCTACATACCAAAACATTATTAACAGCTTGAAAACTCACAATGAGAAAACTCGGCATTATGCAACAAGGGTTAAAATAAATTTCATACATATTGAAAAAGTTGACTTATGACACTCTGGAAACGCTCCTGCACCATGGGAGGTGGCCCTTGTCCCTGTGCATATGCAGGGAAATAAGGGGAAGATGGGACTTGCAAATCGTTCCTTCAATAAACAGTTAAAGCAAGTCAACAATATTAACGAGTAAAAAGCTAAAGCAAATAAGTAGATGAAAGCTACCTTATGGACCAAATATCCTGTCGCAAACTCTCAGGTGTCCAATATTCATCACCATACATTGCTTTCACAGGAGACCTTTTAGTAGCCTTTCTATTATCGACTGATTTCCTTAAATTCCTACAAATCACAGCAAGGATTCACCCTCTTGATTGAACTAAATGTCCCAGAGAATAATTAACAAAGAGAGAGGACTAAAGTACAAATAAAAGGTGCAAATTTAAACATTCCATGCTTTACCTAGCAAAATTCCAAACCCCCTATATCCCTATCTTCCCTAGTCTTGAGGTATAGCCTATATGGTTCGTTTTCTACTTTTTTTTCTTTTCAATTAAAATATTTAACTATTAACTGTAAAAGTGCTCCAGTGAATAGAACGGACAAGTGACATTTTTTTTATAACTATTAATATTAACATATAAATATAAGAGTAAAGTGACAATTAGATTCTCAAAGATGTTGATCTTGGACTAAGTAGACGTTGAAGAAAAAAAGTACCAATTAAGTCTTCCAAGATAGTAAACATCGAGATATATGTCTTTCTATCAATAAATAGTGCAAAACAAAACAGAATTGTCTATGTATTTCGTTATTTATAGTGGTGCATGTCTCATTACTATCACATAAACAGGAAAACAATGTAGTTTTAGACGGTGAATATTTATTATCTTTTGAGTTTTTATATATCCTTTATCAACTGCTTTCTATTTATCACAAATCTTATCAAAACAAGTGAAGTTTCACTCCAAAAATTGTTATCTACATGACTATCTTTCGTAGATAGACTCATCAGAGTATTTAACCATACATATAAGTATCACCGTTAAGTTTTAGTTGATAACTTGATAGGAGAACATCATGTGTCCACCGTTTGCTATCCGACAGGATCAAATTGAAATTTTTTTTCTTTAGGAACTAATTAGGCCAAAATTAAAATTTTCAGGACCTAATTGTTACTTTCTTCTAAATATAAAGATAACAACCAAAAGAAAAAAACACAAACAGAAAACAAGAAAATTTTCAAACTGGAACGGTTGAACCTCTTAATAACAAAGAAGAAGAGGGGGTACCCGACCTACTTTTAAATTGAATTATTCTTTTACAGCTAGGTATATATAATCCTAATTCATCTAAAATAAACAGATAAACAGATAAACAAAGCGCATAACAACAAATTAGAAACCTCGAAGTTGCAGATTACTAATCAAAATGCATACTTGACAACAAAATTCACATTGAGTCTTAAAAAACACAACGCTCAATAACAGAAAGAACACGCAATTGATGGTATAGAGGATATTAAATATGGATAAGTAAGAAAGGGGTAAAAGTGTAAATACCATGAGAGGGAAGGGTTGGAGAAGGAAGAAAGGGTGAAAGTGTGAGGAGAAGACGAGTGGGTGGAGGAAAGAGCGAGGGAGTTGAGCCTAAGAGAGGAAGTGGGAGTGAAAAGGCAAGTGTGTGCCATCCTTATTCGAAGAAGGAGGTGTGTTTTGTTTAGTTTTGTTACTTGGAGGAAGAGAGTGAAAGAGGCGAGAGTGAGGGCCTTGTTATCTGGACGGCGCACAGTGGAGAGAAGAAAAGATGTTTGGGTTCAGATTGTATGACAGACAGTGAAGTTGTTTTGGGAATTCGGAATATCTTTTCACCACTAAACTCGCCGTGTACGCACAAGCTGTTTAAAAAAAAACGACCTTTCAAAATAATAATAATAATTAATTAATTATTAAATTTTATTATCTTAATTTAAAAATATTAAATATCTCGTTTTTACTTTATCACATTTTTAATTTTATACGAGTTACTTGTTTAGGAGTAAAAGTGAACGGGTAAAAGCAGGTTATTGTGAATAAAAAAAATGAACGATAGAATTATATTAAAAATATATTATTATGATCATGTTATAAATACTTAAAAAAGTGAGATTTGTACATGATAATTTGTCTGATATTGTTGTTTTTTATACATTATTTTTTGAAGAATTAAAATATATGATTTATAAAAGAATAGATCTATAAATATTAAAGAAGATATTATGTATTTTGTATAGGCATCCTATATTATTATTTGGTGGATTCGTTCAATTCTAAACGAAGTATGTCTCCAATAAAACGAGCATACAAGAGATATTTTTAATTTATTTTCAAACTCGGTCACAGATATCGGTGATAGAGTTGTATATTGAGTTCAAACAATCTTAAGACGACCAAAATATCGAATGAAAATATTACAATAGTAATAGCAAAGAGAAGTTTGAGAGAAACTACAAAGTTATTGATCCAAATGAAGATAAGAATAAAGTTGATGCTAGTATGGAGGCAGATATAGCGGAAATGACAAATTCACTAACAAACTAGCATTCGTTTGAGGAGTCATTTTTCATGCATGCGTTGAATTTGGACAACACGCATGCACCAAAATATCCTAAATAACTAAACGCAGGTATATAATTTATATATTTGTATAGTAGATTAATATTGTAGATTTAGTTAAGTTTAGGATAGTATCGTATGATTAATATTAAGTTCATCACGCAATCACTTGACTAGCATGACAATGATGAAAATTGTGTATTTATTTATTTTAAAGATTCATGATATAATTTGTAGAACATAATATCGTTATTAATAGATATATAGTCTAAATAATATTTATATTACTATTTGACTATTTGTTCATACATTGGTCCATCACTTAGCCAGACCCAAAAAGGATGGAGCCCAACCAACTGATATCATCTATATTAAATAGCTATCCAATCTCATAGAGGTCGGAGATGGCAATTAGGGCTCAACCCTACACCTCTACTTATCCAAATAAGTAACTAACTCCTACTATTTCTTCTACTTATCTAGAAAGGAGATCGTAATAATCTCTATAACAAAAGGGAGTAATAACTACCATCAAAGAGGGAACTACTTGAAAGGTGGTTATTGACTCTATATCTCCACTTATAAATACCCTGACATCCTCAAGTATACTTCGAATCCAATCTACTAAAAACATGTCTAAAACTCTTGCTAACTTAAGCATCAAAGTCCCTTGCAGGTTCCACCCTCCACCTCCTCACGAGAAACTCAGACGGCAATACTTCGACACCAGTAGACGTCAGACGATGCTCCAAAAGGAGTCTGGACCTTATGTTCAGGGCTAAAGCAACCTAGTTTTAGGTAACCCTCGGAATGTTGGCGTAGTTGCCGGGGATCTAGAAGTCTATACCAAATCATGGCAGACGATCATCCTGAAGACGAACACACGGCATCCGACTCCAAGCCAGAACATCACAACGATGATCATGCAATCGTGGTACCTCCACGACAAATAGAGCATACGGCTTTAATGAGGAGGAAACTTCACGAAACCCTCAACCCAGAAAGATAAACTCGTAAATCCACCCACCTGAGGATGGGGTGAACCAAAATCCAACAAAGCTCACGAGTCTAGTACACGGACACCATAGACGGTTGGAGCAGCTCGAGATTGAATTAGAGTGACAACGAGAATCTGAACAAGCTCTAACAAGGGAGGTATGATGACGAAGAGATCTAAAAGAAAAACTCGAGAAACTAGAGATTGACCTTCGAGGTCGGAAAGCTCATGTTGATCGGGAAGAGACCCCTTTTGGGGGTAAAGATCAATTCACGAAAGAGATCATGCGGGTTAAAGTTCTTATAAACTTTAAAAGCCCAGACATGGACCTCTATGATGGAACGACCGACCCGAGACATTATCTAAGTAACTTCAAAAGCTGAATGTACTTGGCTAACGCATCGTATGCAACTCGTTGCAAAGCTTTTCCGACGACATTAACCAAGACAACAATGAAGTGATTTGATAGTTTACCACCCAAGTCGGTAACTTGTTTCAATGATCTTGCGAGAAGTTTTCTCACTCGATTCTCCATTTAGAAAGATAAGGTCAAATATGCTTCAAGCCTCTTAGGGGTCAAACAAGAGGTCGGTCGAAAAAAACTCTCCCAGCTTATATGAAAATATTCAACAAGGCTTGCTTGGAAATCCAAAAATTGCCTATTGAAACAGTCTTCATGGGGCTAGTTAATGGCCTCAAAGAATGCCCATTCTCCCAGTCTATTTCGAAAAAGCACCCAACCTCTTGTACAAGGTGCAAGAGCGAGCAAAAAAGTAAATCAACATAGAAGAGAATGTCCGACTAAGAGATCCTACTCTGAGATAAAACTCTCACTATCAAGCTCAAGATAAAGAGAAAGAAGTAAAGAAAAAAGATGAATACAACTCGGATAAGCCTCGAAGGTATCACAACTACACCCCACTACGAGTTTCTCTTATTGACATCTACAGAAAAATTTACCACACAGAGAAAATTCCACCTCCTCAGCCCATCAAAAACAAAAAAAGGAGGAAGTCGAATAAAATATTATGAATACTACAAGATATACGGTCATTCCAGCAATGATGGCTATGACTTAAAAAATGTGACAGAAAAATTAGCCAGAGAAAGTCAGTTGAAAAGATACTTGACAGAAAGATTGGACAATCAGAAAAAAAGGAAAAGAAAGGAAGAAGACAAGAGTCAGCGAGATCGGTCACTGATGAGCGAATAATTTATACGCTTTTTGGCATTGTTTTTAGGTAGTTTTTAGTAGGATCTAGCAACTTTTAGGGATGTTTTTATTAGTTTTTATGCAAAATTCATATTTTTAGACTTTACTATAAGTTTGTGTGTTTTTCTGTGATTTCAGGTATTTTCTAGCTGAAATTGAGGGACCTGAGCAAAAATCTGATTCAGGCTGAAAAAGGACAGCTGATGCTGTTGGATTCTGACCTCCCTACACTCGAAATAGATTTTCTAGAGCTACAGAACTCCAAATGGCGCGATCTCAATGGCGTTGGAAAGTAGACATCCAGAGCTTTCCAGAAATATATAATAGTTCATACCTTGTTCGAGTTTAGATGACGCAAACTGGCGTTCAACGCCAGTTTCATGCTGCATTCTGGAGTAAAACGCCAGAAACACGTCACAAACCAGAGTTAAATGCCAAAAACACGTTACAACTTGGCTTTTAACTCCAAAAGAAGTCTCTGCACGTGTAAAGCTCAAGCTCAGCCCAAGCACACACCGAAATGGGCCCCGAAAGTGGATTTCTGCATTTAGAATTATTTCTGTAAACCCTAGTAGCTAGTCTAGTATAAGTAGGACTTTTTACTATTGTATTTTCATCTAGGATTTTACATCTTTGATCACATTTGGGGGCTGGCCATTCGGCCATGCCTGGACCATCACTTATGTATTTTCAACGGTGGAGTTTCTACACACCATAGATTAAGGGTGTGGAGCTCTGCTGTACCTCGAGTTTTAATGTAATTACTACTATTTTCTATTCAATTCAGCTTATTCTTGTTCTAAGATATTCGTTGCACTTCAACCTGATGGATGTGATGATCCATGACACTCATCATCATCCATCCTTATGAACGCGTGACTGACAACCACTTCCGTTCTACCTTCGACCGAGCGCATATCTCTTGGGTTCCTTAACCAGAATCTTCGTGGTATAAGCTAGAACCCTTTGGCGGCCATTCTTGAGAATCCGAAAAGTCTAAACCTTGTCTGTGGTATTCCGAGTAGGATTCAGGGATTGAATGACTGTGACGAGCTTCAAACTCGCGATTGTTGGGCGTAGTGATAGACGCAAAAGAATTAATGGATTCTATTCCGACATGATCGAGAACCGACAGATGATTAGTCGTGCTGTGACAAGAGAATTTGGACCATTTTCATTGAGAGGATGGGAAGTAGCCATTGACAACGGTGATGCCCTACATACAGCCTTCCATGGAAAGGAGTAAGAAGGATTGGATGAAAGCAGTAGGAAAGCAGAGATTCAGAAGGAACACAGCATCTCCATACACTTATCTGAAATTCCTACCAATGATTTACATAAGTATTTCTATCTTATTTTATGCTTTATTTATTATTATTTTCGAAAACCATTATAATCATTTGAATCAGCCTAACTGAGATTTACAAGATGACCATAGCTTGCTTCATACCAACAATCTCTATGGGATCGACCCTTACTCACGTAAGGTTTATTACTTGGACGACCCAGTGCACTTACTGGTTAGTTGTGCGAAGTTGTGAGGAATGTGAGTGAACCATAGTAGTGTGCACCAAGGTTTTGGAACCATTACTAAGAATTGTTCGAGTTATGAAAAGAGTGAATCACAATTTTGCCTATCAAGTTTTTGGCGCCGTTACCGGGGATTATTTGAGTTTGGATAACTGACGGTTCATCTTGTTGCTCAAATTAGGTAATTTTCTTTTCAAAAAGTTTTCAAAAATCTTTCAAAATTTTTTTTGTTTATTTTCGTTTTTCCAAAAGAAATTTTCGAAAAACCCAAAAAATTAATAAAATCATAAAAATCAAAAATATTTTGTGTTTCTTGTTTGAGTCTAGTGTCAATTTTTAAGTTTGGTGTCAATTACATGTTTTAAAATCTTTTGCATTTTTCGAAAATTCATGCATGTGTTCTTCATGATCTTCAAGTTGTTCTTGGTAAGTGATAAGCGGATAATTTATACGCTTTTTGGCATTGTTTTTAGGTAGTTTTTAGTAAGTTCAAGCTACTTTTAGGGATGTTTTCATTAGTTTTTATGTTAAATTCATATTTCTGGACTTTACTATGAGTTTGTGTGTTTTTCTGTGATTTCAGGTAATTTCTGGCTAGAATTAAGGGACTTGAGCAAAACTCTGAAAAAGGCTGACAAAAGGACTGCTGATGCTGTTGGAATCTAACCTCCCTGTACTCAAAATGGATTTTCTAGAGCTACAGAACTCCAAATGACGCGCTCTCAACGGCGTTGGAAAGTAGACATCCCGAGCTTTCCAGCAATATATAATAGTCCATACTTTTTTCGGAAATTGACGACGTAACTTGGCGTTGAACGCCAAGTACATGCTGCTGTCTGGAGTTAAACGCCAGAAACACGTCATGATCCGGAGTTGAACGCCCAAAACACGTTATAACTTGGAGTTCAACTCCAAGAGAAGCCTCAACTCATGGATAGGTCAAGCTCAGCCCAAACATACACCAAGTGGGCCCCGGATGTGGATTTATGCATCAATTACTTACTCATGTAAACCCTAGTAGCTAGTCTATTATAAATAGGATAAGTTACTATTGTATTAAACATCTTTTGACAGTTTAATCTTTTGACTATTCGGTCTCTTGATCACTCAGGGGGCTGGCCATTCGGCCATGCCTGAACCTTTTACTTATGTATTTTCAACAGTGGAGTTTCTGCACACCATAGATTAAGGCTGTGGAGCTCTGCTGTACCTCAAGTTTCAATACAATTATTATTACTTTCTATTCAATTCTTCTTCTATCCTTATTCCAAGATATACGTTATACTTAACTTTGATGAATGTGATGATCCGTGAAACTCATCATCATTCTCACCTATGAACGCGCGTGACTGACAACCACTTCCGTTCTACTCTAGGCCGGGCACATATCTCTTAGATTCCCCAACAAAATCTTTGTGGTATAAGCTAGATAGATGGCGGCATTCATGAGGATCCGGAAAGTCTAAACCTTGTCTATGGTATTCCGAGTATCACACACTTATCTGAAATTCCCACTATTGCTTTACATAAGTATTTCTATCTTATTTTATTTTCTATTTATTTATAAATTTTCGAACTCATCATAAACCAATTTAATCTGCCTAACTAAGATTTACAAGGTGACCATAGCTTGCTTCATACCAACAATCTCTGTGGGATCGACCCCTTACTCACGTAAGATATTACTTGGATGACCCAGTACACTTGCTGGTTAAGTTGAACGGAGTTATGATCACACCAGGGATTATTAAGATCCCAATTTATCACACCATGATCTCTTTGGGGTATTTTTGATTTCATACAAATACAAAGAGACCAACTTTGAGGATCACAATTTCGTCCACCAGTAAGTCTTCTTGTTTGATCTTCATATTTTCTTGTTTTGTGTCTTTTGTTGTTTTTCATATGCATTTTTGCATTCATAGTGTCTAAACATGAAAAATTTCTAAATTTGGTGTCTTGCATGTTTCTCTTTTCTTAAAATTTTTTTAAAAATAAGTCTTGATATTCATCTTGATCTTCAAAGTGTTCTTGGTGTTCATCTTGACATTCATAGTGTTCTTGCATGCATCATGTGTTTTGATTCATAATTTTCATGTTGTGAGTCATTTTTGTGTTTTTCTCTCTCATCATTAAAAATTCAAAAAAAATCAAAAAAATATCTTTTCCTTATTTCTCTCATAAATTTCGAAATTTTTGGGTTGACTTAGTCAAAATTTTTTAAAATAAGTTGTTTCTTATTAGTCAAGTCAAGATTTCAATTTTAAAAATCCTATCTTTTCAAAACTTTTTCAAAAATCAAAACTTTTTCTTTTTTTATTATTATTTTCGAAAATTTTTAAAATTGATTTTCAAAATCTTTTTCTTATCTTTATTTCATGATTTTCGAAAACTTTATTAACAATTAATGCGATTGATTCAAAAATTTGAGGTTTGTTACTTTCTTGTTAAGAAAGGTTCAATCTTTAAATTTTAGGATCATATCTTTTAGTTTCTTGTTAGTCAAGTAATCAATTTAAATTTTAAAAATCAAATCTTTTTAATTTTCTTTTTATATCTTTTTAAAAAAAATATCTTTTTCAAATCATATCTTTTTCAAAATCAATTTCAAAATCTTTTCTAACTTCTTATCTTTTCAAAAAATTGATTTTTAAATCTTTTTCAACTAACTAATTAACTTTTTGTTTATTTCTTATCTTTTTCAAAACCACCTAACCACTTTTCTCTTTCTAATTTTCGAAAATCACTAACCATTTTTCAAAAACAATTTTCGAATTTTTCTCCCTCTCATCTTCTTCTATTTATTTATTCATTTACTAACACTTCTCTTCATCTAAAAATTTGAACCCTCTCTTCCCCTTTTGTGTTCGAATTTTTCTCCTCTTTCTTCTATTCTTTTCTTCTTCTACTAACATAAAGGAATCTCTCTACTGTGGTAAAGAGGATCCCTATTATGATTTTCTGTTCCCTTTTTTTTATATGAGCAGGAGCAAGGACAAGAATATTCTTGTTGAAGCAGATCCTGAACCTGAAAGGACTCTGAAGAGGAAACTAAGAGAAGCTAAATTACAATAATCCAGAGACAACTGAGTTCTTGCAGATCTGTGAGACTGTTAAGACTAATCCAGAGACAATTGAGTTCTTGCAGATCTGCAAGTTTCATGGACTTCCATCAGAAGATCTCTATCAGTTTTTAACTGAGTTTTTGTAGTTCTGTGAGACTGTTAAGACTAATGGAGTAGATCCTGAAGTCTACAGGCTCATGATTTTCCCTTTTACTGTAAGAGACAAAGCTAGAACATGGTTGGACTCACAACCTAAAGATAGCCTAGACTCTTGGGATAAGCTGGTCACGGCATTTTTGGCTAAGTTCTTTCCTCCTCAAAAGCTGAGCAAGCTTAGAGTGGATGTTCAAACCTTCAAACAGAAAGATGGTGAATCCCTCTATGAAGCTTGGGAAAGATACAAGCAGATGACCAAAAGGTGTCTGTCTGACATGCTTTCAGAGTGGACCATTTTGGATATATTCTATTATGGTCTATCTGAGTTCTCTAAGATGTCACTGGACCATTCTGCAGGTGGATCCATTCACCTAAAGAAAACACTTGCAGAAGCTCAAGAACTCATTGACATGGTTGCAAATAACCAATTCATGTACACTTCTGAGAGGAATCCTGTGAGTAATGGGACGCCTCAGAGAAAGGGAGTTCTTGAAATTGATGCTCTGAATGCCATATTGGCTCAGAACAAAATATTGACTCAGCAATTCAACATGATTTCTCAAAGTCTGAATGGATGGCAAAATGCATCCAACAGTACTAAAGAGGCATTTTCTGAAGAAGAAACTTATGATCTTGAGAACCCTACAATGGCAGAGGTAAATTACATAGGTAAACCTTATGGAAACACCTATAATTCCTCATGGAGAAATCATCTAAATTTCTCATGGAAGGATCAACAAAAGCCTTAACAAGGCTTTAATAGTGGTGGAAGAAATAAGCTTAGCAATAGCAAGCCTTTTCCATCATCTTCTCAGCAACAGACAGAGAATTCTGAGCAGAGCCCCTCTAGCTTAGCAAACATAGTCTCTGATCTGTCTAAGGCCACTTTAAGTTTCATGAGTGAAACAAGGTCCTCCAATAGAAACTTAGAGGCACAAGTGGGCCAGCTGAGTAAGAAAATCACTGAAACTCCTCCTAGTACTCTCCCAAGCAATACAGAAGAGAATCCAAAAAGAGAGTGCAAAGCCATTGATATAATCAATATGGCCAAATGCACAAAGGAGGAGAAGGACGTGAGTCCCAGTGAGGAAGACCTCCTGGGACGTCCTTTGAACAAAAAGGAGTTCCAAACTGAGGAACCTAAGGAATCTGAGGCTCACCTAGAGACCATAGAAATTCCATTGAACCTCCTTTTGCTATTCATGAGCTCTGAGAATTATTCTTCCTCTGAAAGAGGATGAAGATGTAACTGGAGAGCAAGTTGCTCAATATCTAGGAGCCATCATGAAACTGAATGCCAAGTTGTTTGGTAATGAGACTTGGGAAGGTGAACCTCCCTTGCTCATTAGTGAACTAGATACATGGGTTCAGCAAACTCTACCTTACAAGAAACAAGATCCTGGTAAATTCTTAATATCCTGTACCATAGGCACCATGACCTTTGAGAAGGCTCTGTGTGACCTGGGATCAGGTATATATCTTATGCCACTCTCTGTAATGGAGAAGCTGGGAATCTTTGAGGTACATGCCGTCACATTCTCATTAGAGATGGCAGACAAGTCAATAAGACAAGCTTATGGATTGGAAGAGGACGTGTTAGTAAAGGTTAAAGGCCTTTACATCCCTGCTGATTTTATAATCTTAGACACTAGGAAGGAAGAGGATGAATGCATCATCCTTGGAAGACCCTTCCTTGCCACAGCAGGAGCTGTGATTGATGTTAACAGAGGAGAATTAGTCCTTCAATTGAATGGGGACTACCTTGTGTTTAAGGCCCAAGGGTATCCCCTCTGTAAACATGAAAAAAAGGCACGATAAGCTTCTCTCAATACAGAGTCAAATAAAGCCGCCACAATCAAACTATAAGTTTGGTGTTGGGAGGCCACAACCAAATTCTAAGTTGGGTGTTGAACCCCCACATTCAAACTCTAAGTTTGGTGTTGGGAGGTCCCAACAATGCTCTGAACATATGTGAAGCTCCATGAGAGCTCACTGTTAAGCTATTGACATTAAAGAAGCGCTTATTGGGAGGCAACCCAATTTTTATTTATCTATATTTTTATTGTTCTTTTAGTTTTATTAGGTTCATGATCATGTGGAGTCACAAAACAAATACTAAAATTAAAAACAAAATAAAAAATAGCAGAAGAAACAGCACACCCTGGAGGAAGAGCTTACTGGCGTTTAAACGCCAGTAAGGAGCATCTGGCTGGCGTTCAACGCCAGAACAGAGCATGAATCTGGTGTTGAATGCCAGAAACAAGCAACAGTCTGGCGTTTAAATGCCAGGATTACACCCTGAGGAGAGCTGGCGTTAAACGCCAGAAACAAGCATGGAACTGGCGTTCAACGCCAGAAACATACTACAGACTGGCGTTGAACGCCCAAAATAAGCATAGAGCTGGCGTTTAACGCCAGAAACAAGCATCAATCTGGCATTAAACACCAGGATTACATGCAGAGGGCGTTTTACATGCCTAATTAGTGCAGGAATGATAAATCCTTGACACCTCAGGATCTGTGGACCCCACAGGATCCCCACCTACCTCAACTCACCCTCTCTCTTCACCACTCACATCCATCCACTCTTCCCCATAAACCCCACCTACCTTAAAATTCAAAATCACTTTTCCACCCAAACCCACCCTAAAGGACCGAACCTACTACCATCTCCCTCCACTATATAAACCCCTCCATCCTTCTTCATTTTTACACAACACAACCCTCCCTTCTCCCCCTTGACCGAACCCACACATTTCTCCCTCTCCTCTATATCTTCTTCTTCTACTTCTATTATTTCTCTTCTTTTGCTCGAGGACGAGCAACATTCTAAGTTTGATGTGGTAAAAGCATAGCTTTTTTTGTTTTTCCATAACCATTGATGGCACCTAAGGCCGGAGAAACCTCTAGAAAAAGGAAAGGGAAGACAAAAGCTTCCACCTCCGAGTCATAGGAGACGGAGAGATTCATCTCAAAAGCCCATCAAGACCACTTCTATGAAGTTGTGGCCAAGAAGAAGGTGATCCCTGAGGTCCCTTTCATGCTCAAGAAAAATGAGTATTCGGAGATCCAACATGAGATCCAAAGAAGAGGTTGGGAAGTTCTGACTAACTCCATTCAACAAGTCGGAATCTTAATGGTTGAAGAGTTCTATGCCAATGCATGGATCACTAGGAACCATGATCAAAGTATGAACCCGAATCCAAAAAATTATCTTACAATGGTTCGAGGAAAATACATAGATTTCAGTCCGGAAAATGTAAGGTTGGCGTTCAACTTGCCTATGATGCAAGAAGATGCACGCCCCTACACTAGAAGGGTCAACTTTGATCAAAGGTTGGACCAAGTCCTTATGGACATATGTGTGGAAGGAGATCAATGAAAAAGAGACTCAAAAGGCAAGCCGGTTCAATTAAGAAGACTGGACCTTAAGCATGTGGCTAGAGGATGGTTGGAATTCATCCAACGCTCCATCATCCCCACTAGCAACCGATCCGAAGTGAATGTGGATCGGGCCATCATGATCCATAGCATCATGATTGGAGAGGAAGTAGAAGTTCATGAATTCATCTCTCTAGAACTCTACAAAGTAGCCGAAAAGCCCTCCACCTTGGCAAGGCTAGCTTTTTCTCATCTTATTTGCCATCTATGCTACTCAGCTGGAGTTGTCATAGAAGGAGACATCCTCATTGAAGAGGACAAGCCCATCACTAAGAAGAGGATGGAGCAAACAAGAGAAGCCATCCATGGATCTCAAGAGACGGATGAGGAAGCTCATCATCAAGAAATCCCTGAGATGCCTCAAGGGATGCACTTTCTTCCAAACAAATATTGGGAATAACTCAACACTTCTCTAGAAGGATTGAGTCATAATATGAACCAATTAAGGGTGGAGCACCAAGAGCACTCCATCATTCTCCATGAGTTTAGAAAAGATCAAAGAGCTATGAGGGAGGAGAAACAAAGGCAAAGAAGAGACATAGAGGAGCTCAAGGACATCATTGGTCCTTCAAGAAGAAGATGCCACCATCACTAAGGTGGACTCATTCCTTAACTTCCTTGTTCTTATCTCTCTGTTTTTTCGGTTTTTAAGTTTCATGTTTATCTATGTTTGTATCTTTATTACATGATCATTAGTGTCTAGTGTCTATGTCTTAAGGCTATGAATAATTCCATGAATCCTTCACCTCTCTTAAATGAAAAATATTTTTAATACAAAAGAACAAGAAGTACATGAGTTTCGAATTCATCTTTGAAATTAGTTTAATTATATTGATGTCGTGACAATACTTTTTGTTTTCTGAATGAATGTTTGAACAGTGCATATTTTTTATCTTGTTGTTTATGAATGTTAAAATTGTTGGCTCTTGAAAGAATGATGAAAAAGAGAAATGTTGTTGATGATCTGAAAAATTATAAAATAGATTCTTGAAGCAAGAAAAAGCAGTG
The DNA here is from genome assembly GCF_000817695.3 of Arachis duranensis. Taxonomy (NCBI): domain Eukaryota; kingdom Viridiplantae; phylum Streptophyta; class Magnoliopsida; order Fabales; family Fabaceae; genus Arachis; species Arachis duranensis. The sequence goes on along the minus strand of NC_029780.3, from coordinate 16,492,170 downwards.
AAGAACAAAAGCTTGCGAAAAAAAACTGGCAAAAAAAAATTTAGAAGAAAAAAAAAGAAAAAAGAAAAAGCAAGCAGAAAAAGCCAATAGCCCTTAAAACCAAAAGGCAAGGGTAAAAAGGATCCAAGGCTTTGAGCATCAATGGATAGGAGGGCCCAAGGAAATAAAATCCAGGCCTAAGTAATTGATGCATAAATCCACTTCCAGGGCTCACTTGGTGTATGTTTGGGCTGAGCTTGATCTATCTACGAGATGAGGCTTCTTTTGGAGTTGAACGCCAAGTTGTAACGTGTTTTGGGCGTTCAACTCCGGTTCATGACGTGTTTCTGGCGTTTGACTCTAGAATGCAGCATGGAATTGGTGTTGAGCGCCAGTTTACGTCATCTAATCACGAATAAAGTATAGACTACTATATATTGCTGGAAAGCTCTGGATGTATACTTTCCAACGCCGTTGAGAGCGCGCCATTTGGAGTTCTGTAGCTCCAGAAAATCCATTTCGAGTGCAGGGAGGTTAGATTCCAACAGCATCAGCAGTCTTTTGTCAGCCTCCTATCAGAGTTTTGCTCAAGTCCCTCAATTTCAGCCAGAAAATACCTGAAATCACAAAAAAACATACAAACTCATAGTAAAGTCCAGAAATGTGAATTTAGCATAAAAACTAATGAAAAAATCCCTAAAAGTAACTAGATTATACTAAAAACTACCTAAAAATAATGCCAAAAAGCGTATAAATTATCCGCTCATCACAACACCAAACTTAAATTGTTGCTTGTCCCCAAGAAACTGAAAATCAATTAGGATATAAAGAAGAAAATATACTATAAATCTCAAAATATCAATGAATATTAATTCTAATTAGATGAGCGGGACTTGTAGCTTTTTGCCTCTAAACAGTTTTGGCATCTCACTTTTTCCCTTGAAGTTTAGAATGATTGGCTTCTCTAGGAACTTAGAATTTCGGATAGTGTTATTGATTCTCCTAGTTAAGTATGTTGATTATTGAACACAGCTACTTTTATGAGTCTTGGCCGTGGCCCTAAGCATTTTGTTTTCCAGTATTACCACCGGATACATAAATGCCCAAACACATGACTGGGTGAACCTTTTCAGATTGTGACTCAGCTTTGCTAGAGTCCCCAGTTAGAGGTGTCCAGAGCTCTTAAGCACACTCTTTTTGCTTTGGATCACGACTTTAACCACTCAGTCTCAAGCTTTTCACTTGGACCTGCATGCCACAAGCACATGGTTAGGGACAGCTTGATACTTTTTTTTCGCCATTTTTTTTCCACAAGCTTTTGCTTTTTCACTGCTTTTTCTTGCTTCAAGAATCAATTTCATGATTTTTCAGATTGTAAATAACATTTCTCTTTGTTCATCATTCTTTCAAGAGCCAACAATTTTAACATTCATAAACAACAAGATAAAAAATATGCACTGTTCAATCATTCATTTAGAAAACAAAAAGTATTGTCACCACATCAATATAATTAAATTAAATTCAAGGAAAATTTTGAAATTCATGTACTTCTTGTTCTTTTGAATTAGAAACATTTTTCATTTAAGAGAGGTGAAGGATTAATGGAATTATTCATAGCTTTAAGACATAGTTACTAACTACTGATGATCATGAAGTAGAGACACAAAACATAAACAAACATAAAGCATAAAAGCAGAAAGACAGAGAAATAAGAACAAGGAATGAGTCCACCTTAGTGGCGTCTTCTTCTTGAAGGACCAATGATGTCCTTAAGCTCTTCTATGTCCCTTCCTTGCCTTTGTTGCTCCTCCCTCATTGCTTTTTGATTTTCTCTTATTTCATGGAGAATGATGGAGTGTGCTCTTGATGTTCCACCCTTAATTGTTCCACATTATAACTCAAATCTTCTAAGGAAGTGTTGAGTTGTTCCCAATAGTTGTTGGAAGGAAAGTGCATCCCTTGAGGCATCTCCGGAATTTCTTGGTGATGAGCTTCCTCATGCATCCCTTGGGCTCCATGAGTGGGCTCTCTTGTTTGCTCCATCCTTTTCTTAGTGATGGGCTTGTCCTCCTCAATGAGGATGTCTCCTCCTATGATAACTCCAGCTGAGTAACATAGATGACTAATAAGATGAGGAAAAGCTAGCCTTGCCAAAGTAGAGGACTTATCGGCTATTTTGTAGAATTCATGGGAGATGACTTCATGAACTTCTACTTCCTCTCCAATCATGATGCTATGAATCATGATGGCCCGATCCACAGTAACTTCAGATCGGTTGCTAGTGGGGATGATGGAGCGTTGAATGAACTCCAACCATCCTCTAGCCACAGGCTTGAGGTCCAGTCTTCTTAGTTGAACTGGCTTGTCTTTGGAGTCTCTTTTCCATTGAGCTCCTTCCACAAATATGTCGATAAGGACTTGGTCCAACCTTTGATTAAAGTTGACCCTTCTAGTGTAAGGGCGTGCATCTTCTTGCATCATGGGTAAGTTGAACGCTAACCTCACATTTTTCGGACTAAAATCTAAGTATTTCCCCCGAACCATTGTAAGATAATTCTTTGGACTCGGGTTCATACTTTGATCATGGTTCCTAATGATCCATGCATTGGCATAGAACTCTTGAACCATTAAGATTCTGACTTGTTGAATGGGGTTGGTTAGAACTTCCCAACCTCTTTTTTGGATCTCATGTCGGATCTCCGGATACTCATTTTTCTTGAGCTTGAAAGGGACCTCAGGGATCACCTTCTTCTTGACCACAACATCATAGAAGTGGTCTTGATGGGCTTTGGAGATGAATCTTTCCATCTCCCATGACTCGGAGGTGGAAGCTTTTGTCTTCCCTTTTCCTTTTCTAGAGGATTCTCCGGCCTTGGGTGCCATCAATGGTAATGGAAAAACAAAAAGCTTATGCTTTTACCACACCAAACTTAAAATATTGCTCGCCCTCGAGCAAGAGAAGAAAGAAGAGAAGAAGAAGAAGAAGAAAATATAGAGGAGAAGAGGAGGTGTAGGATTCAGCCAAGGTATAGAAGAGGGGGTTGTGTTGTGTGAAAATGAAGTAGAATGGAAGGGTATATATAGGGAGGGGGGAGATGGTAGGTTCGGCCATTTAGGGTGGGTTTGGGTGGGAAAGATTTTTGAATTTTGAAGGCAGGTGGGGTTTATGGGGAAGAGTGGATGGATGTGAGTGGTGAAGGGGGTAATTGGGAAGAGAGGTTGAGGTGATTGCTGAAGAGTTTTTGGAAAAGTGTGTTATAGGATTAATTAGGAGGTAAGGTGGGAATATGTTAGGTGGAGATCTTGTGGGGTCCATAGATCCTGAGATGATCCTGTGGGGTCCACAGATCCTGAGGTGTCAAGGATTTAAATTCCTGTACCAATTAGGCATGTAAAATGCCTTAGCATACCATTCTGGCGTTTAAACGCCGAAGTGGTGCACGTTCTGGGAGTTTAACGCCCATGTGCAGCATGTTTCTGGCGTTGAACGCTAGTTCCATGCTTGTTACTAGCGTTCAGCGCCAGCTTTCCTCAGGGCATAATCCTGGCGTTCAAACGCCAGGATGTTGCTTGTTTCTGGCGTTTAGCGCCAGATCCATGCTCTGTTCTGGCGTTGAATGCCAGCTAGATGCACCTTACTGGCGTTTAAACGCCAGTAAGTCCTTCCTCCAGGGTGTGATTTTTCTTCTGCTATTTTTTATTCTATTTTTAATTTTAATAATTTTTTTCGTGACTCCACATGATCATGAACCTACAAAAACACAAAATAACAATTAAATAAAAATAAAATTAGATAAATAAAAATTGGGTTGTGATGAGCGGATAATTTATACGCTTTTTGGCATTGTTTTTAGTATGTTTTAGTTAGTTTTTATTATATTTTTATTAG
>NC_029780.3:16485172-16488244 GCF_000817695.3 Arachis duranensis | reverse complement strand
TTTTTCTGTGATTTCAGGTATTTTCTGGCTGAAATTGAGGGACCTGAGCAAAAATCTGATTCAGAGGCTAAAAAGGACTGCAGATGCTGTTGGATTCTGACCTCCCTACACTCGAAGTGGATTTTCTGGAGTTACAGAAGCCCAATTGGCGCGTTCTTAATTTCGTTGGAAATTAGACATCCTGGGCTTTCCATAAATGTATAATAATCCATACTTTGCCCGAGATTTGATGGCCCAAACAGGCATTCCAATTCAGCTCAAGAATTCTGGCGTTTAACGCCGGAACTGGCACAAGAATTGGAGTTAAACGCCCAAACTGGCACAAAAGCTAGCGTTTAACTCCAAGAAAAGTCTCTACACATGAAAGCTTTAATGCTCAGCCCAAGCACACACCAAGTGGGTTCGGAAGTGGATTTTTATGTCATTTACTCATCTTTGTAAACCCTAAGCTACTAGTTCTCTACATATAGGACCTTTTACTATTGTATTCTCATCAGGGTAGCTATCTTGGTTCTTCTGGTTCCCTCTCTGGGGCCAAAGCCAATGATCACCATTATCACTTATGTATTTTTAACGGTGGAGTTTCTACACACCATAGATTAAGGTGTGGAGCTCTGCTTACCTCGAGTATTAATGCAATTACTATTGTTCTTCTATTCAATTAAGCTTATTCTTGTTCCAAGATATTCATTCGCACTCAAGAACTTGATGAATGTGATGATTATGTGACGCTCATCATCATTTTCACTTATGAACGCGTGCCTGACAACCACTTCCCTTCTACAAGCAAACAAGGCTTGAATGTTTATCTCTTGGATTCCTTAATCGGAATCTTCGTGGTATAAGCTAGAATTGATGGCGGCATTCAAGAGAATCCGGAAGGTCTAAACCTTGTCTGTGGTATTCTGAGTAGGATTCAAGGATTGAATGACTGTGACGAGCTTCAAACTCGCGATTGTGGGGCGTTAGTGATAGACGCAAAAGAATCACTAGATTTTATTCCGACATGATCGAGAACCGACAACTGAATAGCCATGTTGTGACAGAGCGCGTTGAACATTTTCACTGAGAGGACGGGACTGTAGCCATTGACAACGGTGATGCCCAACATACAGCTTGCCATGGAAAGGAGTAAGAAGGATTGGATGAAGACAGTAAGAAAGCAGAGAGACGGAAGGGACAAAGCATCTCCAAACGCTTATCTGAAATTCTCACCAATGAATTACATAAGTATCTCTATCTTTATTTTATGCTTTATTCATAAATCATCTATAACCATTTGAATCTGCCTGACTGAGATTTACAAGATGACCATAGCTTGCTTCATACCAACAATCTCCGTGGGATGGACCCTTACTCGCGTGAGCTTTATTACTTGGACGACCCAGTGCACTTGCTGGTTAGTTGTGCGAAGTTGTGATAAAGAGTTGAGATTGCAATTGAGCGTACCATGTTGATGGCGCCATTGATGATCACAATTTCGTGCACCAGGTTGCCTCCCAACAAGCGCTTCTTTAATGTCAATAGCTTGACAGTGGGCTCTCATGGAGCCACAAATGTGATCAGGTCAATGTTGTGGACTCCCAACACCAAACTTAGAGTTTGGATATAGGGGTTCAACACCAAACTTAGAGTTTGATTGTGGGGGCTCTGTTTGACTCTGTATTGAGAGAAGCTCTGCATGCTTACTCTCCCTTGTTACAGAAGGATAGCTGTGTGCCCTAAACACAAGGCAGTCCCCATTCAATTGAAGGACTAATTCTCCTCTGTTAACATCAATCACAGCACCTGCTGTGGCTAGGAAAGGTCTTCCAAGGATGATGCATTCATCCTCTTCCTTCCTAGTGTCTAAGATTATGAAATCAGCAGGGATGTAAAGGCCTTCAATCTTCACTAACACGTCCTCTACTGATCCATAAGCTTGTCTTACTGACTTGTCTGCCAATTGTAATGAGAATAAGGCAGGTTGTACCTCAATGATCCCCAGTTTCTCCATTACAGAGAGTGGCATAAGATTTATGCCTGACCCCAGGTCACACAGAGCCTTGTTAAAGGTCATGGTGCCTATGGTGCAGGGTATTAAGAATTTCCCAAGATCTTGTTTCTTTTGAGGTAGAGTTTGCTGAACCCATGTATCAAGTTCACTAATGAGCAAGGGAGGTTCACCTTCCCAAATCTCATTACCAAATAACTTGGAATTCAGCTTCATGATGGCTCCTAGATATTGAGCAACTTGCTCTCCATTTACATCTTCACCCTCTTCAGAGGAAGAATAGTCTTCAGAGCTCATGAATGGCAGAAGGAGATTTAATGGAATCTCTATGGTCTCTATATGAGCCTGGTGCACGAAATTGCAATCACACTTTTGCAACCTCGCACAACTAACCAGCAAGTGCACTGGGTCGTCCAAGTAATACCGTCTCAGATTCCTTTAGGTCATCAATAGGGAACTCCTTCTTGTTTGAGAGACGTCCCAGGAGGTCTTCCTCACTAGGATTTTTGTCCTTCTCCTCCCTTGTGCATTCGGCCATATTGATTACATCAATGGCCTTGCACTCTCCTCTTGGATTCTCTTCTGTATTGCTTGGGAGAGTACTGGGAGGAGTTTTAGTGACCTTCTTACTCAGCTGGCCCACTTGTGCCTCTAAATTTCTGATGGAGGACCTTGTTTCACTCATGAAACTTAAAGTGGCCTTAGACAGATCAGAGACTAAATTTGCTAAATTAGAGTGGCTCTGCTCAGAATTCTCTGTCTGTTGCTGAGAAGATGATGGAAAAGGCTTGTTATTGCTTAGCCTGTTTCTTCCACCATTATTAAAGCCTTGTTGAGGCTTTGTTGATCCTTCCATGAGAAATTTGGATGATTTCTCCATGATGAATTATAGGTGTTTCCATAAGGTTCACTCATGTAATTAACCTCTGCCATTGCAGGGTTCTCAGGATCATAAGCTTCTTCAGAGGCTGCCTCTTTAGTACTGTTGGATGCATTTTGCCATCCATTCAGACTTTGAGAGATCATGTTGACTTGCTGAGTCAACACTTTGTTCTGAGCCAATATGGCATTCAGAGCAT
>NC_029780.3:16480231-16481559 GCF_000817695.3 Arachis duranensis | reverse complement strand
GAACACCATGAATGCATAAATTTTCGAAAAATGCAAGAAAAATTTTTAAAGCATGCAATTGACACCAATCTTTAAAAATTGACTCAAGACTCAAACAAGAAACACAAAATATTTTTTATTTTTATGATTTTATGATTTTTTTTGTATTTTTGTTATATTTTTCAAAATTTTTTTTTTGGAAAAAACGAAAAATAGAGAAAAAATTTTGAAAAATTTTTGAAATTTTTTTTTTTGAAAAGAAAATGAAAAGGAAATTACCTAATCTGAGCAACAAGATGAACCGTCAGTTGTCCATACTCGAACAATCCCCGGCAACGGCGCCAAAAACTTGGTGCACGGAATTGTGATCATCAACAATGGCTCCAATAATTTGGTAGCTCTCACACGTGAATTACACTTAGTCACAACTCCGCACAACTAACCAGCAAGTGCACTGGGTCGTCTAAGTAATACCTTATGTGAGTAAGGGTCGATCCCACAGAGATTGTTGGTATGAAGCAATCTATGGTCATCTTGTAAATCTCAGTCAGGCTGATTCAAATATGATTGGATTAGATATTCAAAAGAAAAATAAAATAAACAGGGAATAAAGATAAAGTTACTCATGTAATCCAATGGTGGGAATTTCAGATAGGTGCATGGAGGTGCTGTGTTCCTTCCGAATCTCTACTTTCTTAGTACATTCATCCAATCCTTCTTACTCCTTTCCATGGCAAGCTGTATATAGGGCATCACTGTTGTCAATGGCTACATCCCATCCTCTCAGTGAAAAAGGTCCAAATGCTCTGTCACAGCACGGCTAATCATCTATCGGTTCTCAATCAGGTTGGAGTAGAATCCAGTGATTCTTTTGTGTCTGTCACTAACGCCCAGCCTTTAGGAGTTTGAAGCTCGTCACAGTCATTCAATCCCAGAATCCTACTCGGAATACCACAGACAAGGTTAGACTTTCCGGATTCCCATGAATGCCACCATCAATTCTATCTTATACCACGAAGATTCTGATTAAGGAATCCAAGAGATATGCGCCCGGTCTGAGGTAGAACGGAAGTGGTTGTCAGTCACGCGCGTTCATAGGTGAGAATAATGATGAGTGTCATGGATCATCACATTCATCAATTTGAAGTGCAACGAATATCTTTGAACAGGAATAAATCGAATTGGATAGAAAATAATAGTAATTGCATTGAAGCTTGAGATACAGCAGAGCTCCACACCCTTAATCTATGGTGTGTAGAAACTCCACCGTTGAAAATACATAAGTGAAAGGTCCAGGCATGGCCGAATGGCCAGCCCCCATGATCTGAGAACTAAACGTCCCAAGATGT
>NC_029780.3:16463476-16480113 GCF_000817695.3 Arachis duranensis | reverse complement strand
GAGCCCACTTGGTGTATGTTTGGGCTGAGCTTGATCTATCCACGAGCTGAGACTTCTTTTGGAGTTGAACGCCTGTTTCTGGCGTTTGATTCCAGAATGCAGCATGGAACTGGCATTGAGCACCAGTTTACGTCATCTAATCACGAATAAAGTATGGACTATTATATATTGCTGGAAAGCTCTGAATGTCTACTTTCCAACGCCGTTGAGAGCGCGCCATTTGGAGTTTTGTAGCTCCAGAAAATCTATTTCGAGTGCATGGAGGTCAGATTCCAACAGCATCAGCAGTCCTTTGTCAGCCTCCTATCAGAGTTTTGCTCAGGTCCCTCAATTTCAGCCAGAAAATACCTGAAATCATAGAAAAACACACAAACTCATAGTAAAGTCCAGAAATGTGAATTTATCATAAAAACTAATGAAAACATCCCTAAAAGTAACTAGATTATACTAAAAACTACCTAAAAACAATGCCAAAAAGCGTATAAATTATCCGCTCATCAGAGGTCAATACCATAGAACTCGACGATGTCCAAATTCCAGAAAAATTGAGACCAGAACCCGATGGAAAGACTGAGGAGGTCCAGATCAGGACAGAAAAATAACAAACATAGGGGCTAACTTAGATATACAGTTAAAAGAAGACCTCGTTAAGCTCCTATAAGAAAATTTTGATCTCTTCATGAAATCCATCCCAACCTCATGAGCCACAGGCTTGCTATTTACCCGAGTTTATGACCTATCCAACAAAAATGACGAAAGCTCAAGTCTGAAAGGGCACAAGTCGTAGAAGGATAGGTGATAAATTCATATTTTACAATTATTTTTGGCTTGAAAAAAGTGGATTCTATCAACTTACCTTGCAATTATTCCTTAAAATTGTATGTTTTTGTGAATCTCTTCCTAATTGTACTTAATTGTGAAAAATATGCTTTTTATGATAACTATGATAGTGGTTATTTTGATTAGCTAATGTTCTGTGACATTGCAGTAGTATAAGTAATACTTTATAAATAATTATGTTTTGGCATTTTGTTGGAATCTAACTCGTTTGATACTTTATAATTGTAGTCTATTTGAACAGGTTGAAACATGATTCACTAACACAATCACCTAAAATATTACATAATCTAACTGAAATTATATCACATTGTTTCTTGAACTCAAGTATGTCACCATAAAAAAAACACAAACTTGACTTAAACCCCAAAATAACACTAAAAGGCTATTTGTAAACAAAGTACCAAATAGCTCAAATCAGTAACACTAAATAAAAAAAATAGCAGCAGCAAAAGCAATTATAAATCCCAACATACACCAAAATCCTAACAATGCTAATATTGTCCTGCTGTGCAATTCATTATGTATTGACATCTCTAAATTCTTCATTCTCTCTTCCAAATCTAACAATTTTTCTTTCACCATAGGTGTTTCTCCTCCAATATCAGCATCCCAAATTGGAATAAACATTCTGTCCAATCATCTCATCAAGTCACTTGAAGTACTTACAATGTTGTTGTGGGGTCAGCAATTCACATTGGCAATTACTCTTCAAGCATGAAATAACAAAAATAATCATATTAACATGAATAGTAACTTACCTTAAAGTAACCGCAGCCAAAGAACAACCTACTAGGGTTTAGTTTTGTTCCAAATTCAAATAGGATAGCATGACGTCCACAATCACAACTTGGGTGTTCGAACTTCTTCTTCCTACCTGTTTTGTTGTTCTCAATCCTACCTTGATCACATCTCATCAACCTCTCGATAGTCCTCCATGAACGACGATTAGAAGCAAAAAATTGCTCTGCTATGCAGCTCATCCTTCTATTTAGGATTCGAAGTGGTTAAATAACGAAAGGAAGAAGAAGAAGTAAAACGTTCTTAACCACTCAAAATACAATATTTTTTTATAAGTTATCAGGGGGTGATTTGACCCTGAAAATGGTTGCGTAACACGTGTTAATGTAACGGTTCACGTAGGCAACTTTCATTAGCTAGAGATGGAGACATTAATAGAGAGAAAAATGATCTAACAGAGATAGTGGTTAGGGCCACAATGTCATTTTTCAATTGATGAGGGGCGGAATGGGGTTCGCGTAATGGTTAAAGGCCAGGGTGAAATTTTACTCTTCTATTTTTAGAAAGTTTTTAGGTATTACAGTTGTATTCTTGATCTAATGTTGGTACTGCTCAGTTACAGTACTGTCTATAAAAGGCCAATGTATATTGTATTAGTGATGAAGTCAATATTACACTACTTATTGCATTTTCTTTCTTCACTCTATCTTTCTCAGTTCAATTGCCTTGTTTCAATTCAAATCTTCATTCCTCTCAATATTTCTACACCTAGTTCATGTACAAAATTTAAACAAAAATTATTTGTAAATGTAAAGAGAATAGGGAGAGGGAGTATAAAAGAGCCACGGAATATTGGTTCTCTCTAAGCCAAGTATTCAATATTTGGCCTGCAACTCTCTTTTGAAAATATCATGTAATGTTAGCCATTAAATGAATTATGTCTTTTTTTTCTTTTTTTTTTCAAAGAATGACATTTTATTAAATGAGAATAATTGATTTGGTCTTCAAAAGGACAATAGAACGGAAGATATGGCACTCGCCAAAACAAAGAATTACATTGACTAAAAAAATTATAAGAGATACTAAAGAAAGAGAATTAGAAAGTGAAAACTAGCAAAACGTAACTCCACAGAACTCGTCCCTGGCTCTAGTGGCAGCTTGAGCGATCTCCAAGCTTGAGGAGTTTTTGTCTTTAAAAACCTTTAGGTTTTGAGCTATCCAAATTCGCCAGAGGGTTATTGTAGCGAGAGATTTTCTTCGTGCACTGTTGCCTGAACCCATGTTCTTCATATTCAAGATCCACCATTTCCACAACTCGTCATAATCCCTAGGTATATTAGTAATTCCAATTCCTCACCAAACATGAGCTGAGTGTTGGCATGTAATTAAACAATGTAGGACAGTTTTTTCCTCAATTTGACATTTGGGTCTTCTTTACAGGTATGCCACCATGAACCACTCTTCAAAGAAAGAGCCTGACCTTCGCTGGACACCTAAGCCCCCAAATTGAATGCCATAGCTCTTTCTGGTGGAAAATTTCTGGAAGGTACTTCTGAGATGGATGGAAGAATTGGAAGCTAATCTGATAATCCGTATTTACCGAGTAAGAGCCCTTTTTTTCCATTCCCCCATATAAGCTTGTCTTGTTCAGCAGTTCTAGGGGTTTGAAAGATGTTTTGAGCTACTACATCTGTGAAAGTGCTACAAATTACATCTTCATTCCATATACTATTAGGAAGCATTAGCTGGTTGACCCATATTAGGTTATTATTTAAAACATTCATTGGTTCTCTCTGAATTGTTCCCCCAAACATCCTTATAAATACGGACCTGAGTACCTTATTCGATTTGCCATTTCAAACCTTTTTTGAGCATGTTTCTGCCTTCAAGAATGCTCCTCCATGCCCAAGAGGAATTCTGACCAATCTGAGCATTCATGAAGGGGGAATAGGGGAAGTATTTAGCTTTGTAAACTTGGTATAACACAAAATCAGTTTTCTTTAGTATCCTCTAACTTTGCTTTCCCAACATTGTCAAATTAAAGGCTTTCAAGTCCTTGAAACCTAATCCTCCCTAATCTTTATTTCTAGACACAGTGTCCCACTTAATCCACTGAAGCTTTCTTTCATTCACCCTTTGACCCCACCAAAACTATATCATTTTTGTTTGTATGTTGTCAATGAGTGATTCTGGTAGTTTGAAACAGCTTATGGTATAAATAGGCACAGTAGAACCCACAGCCTTAATAAGTACTTCTCTACCACTAACTAATAGTAATGATCCCTTCCATTGATTAAGTTTCTTGGATACCTTATCTTCAATGTAGCTAAAGGTAGTATTTTTTTATCTGTTCACAACTGCAGGGAGGCCTAATATTTATCCTGTGAGCCAACGTGTGGAACCTGCAAAATCTTTGCAAGCTCATTCCTCAGCTCCTCAAGCATGTTATGGCTAAAGAAGACCGAGGATTTGTTTTAGGTTAGTAACTTGACCACTAATATCAGTATACTCCTGAAGTAGTCAAAGTATATTTTGACATGTTTGACTTCCAAATAAAATAGAATCATCTGCAAAAAATAAATATCTAATGGTGGGACACTGCCAATTTAACTATAGACCTGAAAACTCATGTCTCTATTCACCCTTGTGGAGCAGATGAGATAACCCCTCTGCACAAATGAGAAATAGATATGGAAAAAGGGAGTCTCCCTATCGGAGACCCCTAGCAGGCTTGAAGAAGCTGTGAGAAAACCCATCAATAAGAACTAAGTAGGAAACTGTAGTCAGATACTCCTGCATCCAGCCAATCCACTTCTGACAAAATCCCATCCTTCTGATCATTGCCCAAACAAAACTCCACTCAATTCGGTCATAGGCTTTACTTATATCTAACTTCAATGCCATATCAAAATCACCTTGCCTCTTGGTATTCAAATAGTGCATAAATTCATGGGCTATAAGGACATTATCACTGATCAACCTACCCTTAATAAATACACTTTGATTCATACTTATGATTTTATTCATACAAAATTGCATTCTATGAACCAAAAGCTTTGAAATTACCTTATAGAATACCGTACTCAGACTAATAGGTCGAATCTGAGTCATAGAATCAACACCTGTAATCTTCGGTATCAAACAAATCTGCATGTGATTTAGGGAGCGAAGCATTTTACCTCTAGAGAAAAAGCTAGCACATTCTTGAAAGACTTCATTCTCGACAACCTCCCAATAAAACTGAAAAAACCTTGCTGTGAAACCATCCTCACCTGGCGCTGAGAAAGGATTGATAGAAAAAATAGATTTTTTAACTTCTTCCTTCATAATTCTATCATTTACCTTCATTTGCAAACCTTTTAAAGCATCTTCGGATTTTTAGGATTTGAAGTAGAAAAGAGCTTCTTGAAAAAGGATTCGGCCACCTCTCCAATACCTTCCACATCAGTCCGGTACAGCCCATCCTCATCCTTTAGTTTCTCCAACCTGTTCTGTTTATTCCGAGCTTGAAACTTAGCATGAAAGAATTTTGTATTTTGGTCACCCTACTATAACTATTTCACTCGGGACTTTTCTTTCCAATATCTCTCCTCCTTCTCATAAGCATCTTAAGGATCAGCTTCTAGATTTAAAATGAGACGCTTATCTACTACCTGGCCTTTCTATTTTTCAGCTTTCAACTTCTGATTAAGCTTCACAATTAGCCTAGCCGAGTTATTATGATTGGTATAATGCCATCCAACAAGTTTATGACGGTAGTATTTCAACTTGCTGAATAGAATGTACATCGGTGACCCTGAAAAATTTTGTTGCCAAGCTTCCTTGATAATGATTTGAACCTCCTCCAACTCACACCACCTTTCTTGGAATCTAATTTCCGAACTTGCTGATCGGTCTGAATAATGATTGGGCGATTGTCAGAACCCATATCCTCTAGGTGTAGAGCCTTTGCATTAGGATACTCCGCCAACCAGCCATTAAAAACTAAGCATTTGTCAAGCCTCTCTCTTATTAGATTTTTCCCAAATTGTCTATTTGACCAAGTGAATTTGCAACCTTCATAGCTAATGTCCCTCAACCTGCCCTCATTTAGGAAATCATTAAAATCTGTTAAGCAACTTGTTGATTTGTACCTACCTCCTTCTTTCTCATGCTGTCCTAAAATTGCATTGAAGTCTCCAATCTGTAAATAATGTTCCCCAGTGCCTTCAAGATGCTGAAGAATCTCCAGATATTAGCCATTACGTTGTTGTTCTTTGCTGTGAAGGTGGACAGCAATAACTACCCACAACATATTTCTCCCTTTATCTAGCCAATGAAAATGAATAAAGTAGCTTCTTGCATCAATAATTATTACCTGAGTATCAGAAGTCCATGCCAAGACTAATCCACCCGCCATACCTTGCGGTTCCACGCAAAATTTTCTTCAAACCCAAATTTTTCACACTGTCTCCTAACAAACAAACAAAAAGGTATTTTTTGTCTCACAAAAATACCACCTTGGGGGAATGGGATCTTTTGATCCCTTGTATGTTGTGAACTATCAGGGTCTTTCCCAAACCTCGAAAGTTCCACATCATCATCTTCATTGACTTTTGAGTGCTAATTGCGGGTTGGCACCCTTCCCCGATTCAGCCATATTCAAATTTTCAGCATCTTCATGCCTCCACCAAGTTTCATCCTCAACTTTTCCTGACCTCCTTTTAACACCCACTGTAGTTTGAGAATTAGAATCAATCTTCCTAGCCAAGTATTTAATTTTTGGCTTTTTGCTAGTTAGCCCAACCTTCAAATTAGTTCCTCCAATTTGCTGACAATTATGTACAGCAATAATAGGATTTATTTCTTTTTTACTCTCTGGAGAACTTGCAACACACACAATTGTCTGCTTCTCCCTATTATTCTCTCCCTCCTTATTGGCACAATTCCATTCTGCTAGTGGCTTTCTAGCAGTAATCGAACCATCCCCTCTGCTTGTTCTCGTTTTCTCCATTTCATAGTTGTTCTTGTTATTCTTTTCTTTTACAGATAATGCCGCCGTACTTCAAAGGAGATTAACTAAAGTGGGCTTCTTGGACTTTTTCTCTAGTCACTTGAGTTTGAACATTGATTTGTTTGGGGCTTCTCTTTCAAGTGAGTAACCCTTTTACCTATTTGTGATGCCTTCATCCACTCTCTCCAACCTTCCTCTACCTTCTCTCCCTTAATCGTATCATCAAGTAATATGTTACAGCTTCTCATCTCGTGCCCCAGATGACCACAATAGGAGCAGAAACACCCTATTATCTCATACTTCAAATCTGTCTCCATAATCCAACCGTTCAACCATGCAATCCTCACAAACTTCCTTAGTTTCAGGGTGACATCAAGACTGACTTGCATTTTCACAATCCTTAATTCTCTTCCTTTCATTACAAACACTCCCACATCCAACACCTCACCAACTGTTGCGCCAATTTTCCTTCCTAGTGCATTTATCTTACAATACTCTAGGAGGCCTCATAGTTGACATATTAATCTATGTTTTTTTATGTCATTTTTTTATGCTTCATTTGATTCAAAAAAAAATTAAAAGAAAAAAAGACACAAAAAAAATTAAAAGAAAGAAACTGTAAGAGAAAATAGTCAGAAGATTAGATTTTTATCATATTTAGATGACAAGTACTAAACATTAGTAAAAAAAGAAAAAGTTTACACTAGACCTCACATGAAAAATTCTTTTGCTTAAAAGAGACAAAAAGAAAAATGGAAAATGAATGTGGAATAAGAAACGCCTTGTTTCTCCTTACATTTCTATAAACACATTTTTATTTGTTATAATGTGGAAAAATAAATTAAAATTAAAATTATAAAATAGTAAATAGACTTATATAATTTTTGAAATTAAATTATCATGTAAATATATATTTTTTCATATAATAGATATCTATGTCATTTTATATACTGAGTTTTCTCTCTCTTTTCTGTTGATCGAAACATATATATATATATATATATATACACACACACACACACTTTTCTCGTTATTTTCTCTTCTCTTCATTTTCTTTGTTTCCTTTCTTTTTTTCTCTTCTTTGCTCAACCAAGCAAAACATTAATCTCCTCTCAAATTAAAATAAATTAAGGAATGTCATGTATCAATTATTAGTGATTAATAATTTAATCAATGGTGTAATATTCAGATTTAGACATTGCCAATAGCTAAATATTTCTAATAGATTTACATGCTACAGGGCATGATGCTAGCAATCTCTCATACCAAAAATGCAAAATCAAAAGATGTATTAACATATTAGACAAAATGACTCTCACCAAAAGCTCAACATAATTTCTCTCAACAAAGCATGGACCTAAGGATGGGTGCCATAAAATTGGCTGTGTGCAACTTGGTATAAACCAGTGATGGGAAGTCTATTTGCAACATCAACAGATAGCTTCAGCAGCCATCTTCTCTCGGACTGCTTTGTAACATTGGAGACTGCAAAGAGGAAGCTTTGATTTTGAGTCGCGATACTTGTAAGGGTTGGGACATGACGGACCGGCACATCTCTCCCGTGATGGAGGATAACTGAGACAATACCAAATAATAATCATTAGCACTAAGGGAATTTTGGTGTGTTTGAAAACAAACTTGAAATCTATGAGTATCTAACTTCTGATAAAGATTTGTTGTCAGTTCATGGAAACAGCTAAAGGAAATTCATTGAAATTAAATTTCAAGGACGCAAAAACCACCCTGGCGTTTGATGTTCCTATCAGAATTCTATCTCAAGCTTTAATGTCAAGAGACCAGTGCTCAAAGCAAAAGAAACAACGACTAGGATGAAACATATGATACTATTGTGTCCAATCATATAACATCAGTGGGAAACCAAAGAAAAGTAAATGAATAATTCATTAAATCCAAGCTCATCAATTTCTTTCATCTTCTTTCCCTTTTTGCATTTTATTTACCAAACATATCTAAATAGCTTTGAGAAAAACAATCAAACTGGTTCCATATGTCAAAGCAAAGGACAGTACCTGCACGGTTTTGAATTGAATATACTAGGGAGGCCCATTTCATCAGGAAATGTCACAACTGTACCATTAGGACTCATCACATATCTAATAGTGTTTGATGCAAGCATTTGTGCATTGGCTGCCCTCTGCAAATAATAATAGAAGACAAATGACAGCTGTTAAACGCACATACACACATACAAATATACGAATAGACAGTTAGACACATATAAACACAGATTGTTTGAACTAAGCAAAACCTGAGCCAATTCTTCTTGACGTTTCTTCATTTTCTCTTCCCGCTTCTTCCTACTAGAATCTTGACCAAGAATTTTTCTTATAGCTTCAGCCTACAAAAATGTGAAATATGTACAATGGGGTCAAGGATTTTATGTAAAATTATACATAACAAAAGAAAAAAGCAGTAATTTGGAGAGAACACTAACCTCAGACTCCCGGGCAGCCTTCTCATTTTGCATTTTACGCCTCTGGGCAGCCTCAGCTTTCTTTAGTTGCTGCTCCACTTCTGTAAGCTTCTCCTTTTGCTCTGTATTCAAGATATACCATCACATTATGAATTGAGCCACATTACTAGTGCATCACATCAAACAGATAAAAGAAAATTAAGTAAATACGCACTTCTAGGCGGGGCAGGTGGTAATCCATTGGGAAACTCAATTAAACTTGAACCAGGTGCAGAGGCATCTTTGCTGGATTGAAGAGCCCGTTGACGAGTAGTTAGAGTTATTTCCCTTTTACTGTCCATCAAAACATCAACAGATTCCTTCCTCTGTTTTTTCTTTTTCTTATCCTCAACCTCAACATCAGACCCAGACTCATCCTCTTCCTCATAATCCACATCCTCATACACTCTATCTGGTCTAAACCTTTTCTTCCCATCTTTGCTTGATTTTGTTGAGGCTGCATTTTCCATGCTAGAAAGCTTTTTATGTTTCTTGCCTAATTCCTCTTCATCTCTATATACAGCAGAAACTTTTGATGTTTTCAGCTTTTCCAGATAACGAATCTCATCATCCTCATCATCCTCATCACCAAATTCGTCATCAAGTACACGCCTCTTTGGTACTCGCTTGCTCTTCCGGACTGATTCAGACTTGTCTCCTTGCTTGCTTAATTTATTCTTTCCAGATAACCTCCCAATTAATGAGTCCTGACTTGAGAAATCCTTCCACGGAAGGCCTTGTAAGCCACTTCTCTTATCCAAGGGAGACTGGTTATCATCTGAATTGCTCTGCAATAACACAATCGAAGGAAGTCATCAATTGGGATTTTTCAATTAAAAAAAATCAGCTATAGAAGCAAGAAATCTAAATGACAAATAATCTTTCACAAAAGAGAGATAAGAAGTATATCAGCAAGTTATTGCACATAAGCAATAGATATGTCTATATATCTAGACAAAAAAATTGCATATCTTACCAATTAATGACTCAATCTGAAGTATCCAGATATCCCACGAACCAACACTCATATTAAGTAGAAATATAGCATAGTACTGTATGATAAAGACATAATTGCTGAAGGAAGCTATTATCGCATCCAAAGGAAAACTACCTGATGCTTGTGGCGTGATCTAGTGGCATCTGATGATCGAGAGCTCTTTGTAGTTGATCCACTAGCTGAAGTACTGTTTGATGCAGAGTTGGCTTGAATAGTACGCGTAACACCACCAACCTTCAGCTTCACCTTTTTAACACGATTCTCATTCCCTAATGGATCCTGAGAAACACCAAACTGCCCTAAACTCGGACTATCTGGATTACTTCCACCATACATCTCTGCATTTCCCAATTCTGATTCTAAGCTATCCTTTGATTTGCTAGAACCCTTCCAATTAGCTGGAGCAAGAACACCCTCACTACAGCGTTTGTTTTGTAAGCTGCTTCGTCCAGGCTCATTACTATAAAACACATTGAACCCACCATCCTTATGGGATTTATCGTCTTCAGCATTCTCTTCACTAGAGACCCTGCTAACATCATCTGAAGGGGGTGTTGATGACAAGGGAGACAAGTCGGTACCATCAGGTACAGGCTGCGAATCTGGCCGAGGCCTGCGAGAAGTTTGACTCCTCTTCCTCCTCACAGCATTACTAAGGCCATCAAACCCGGAACCACCAAAAT
This sequence comes from Arachis duranensis, assembly GCF_000817695.3. NCBI lineage: Eukaryota > Viridiplantae > Streptophyta > Magnoliopsida > Fabales > Fabaceae > Arachis > Arachis duranensis. Next base: position 16,469,389 of record NC_029780.3, on the reverse strand, counting down.
CTTCCATTAAACAGTTGTTATTATACCAGGCGCAGGTTCTGGTGCACTTTTGTCTCCCACAACTAAGAATGATAGCTTAGGTAAAACTACGAAAAGGCACTACAATAACAATATCACCTGCAACAGAATCATATGAAATCATTAACATTACAAATCCCACTCACTTGAAAGCACAAAAATCATACTCCAAAATAAAATTATAAAAAGAAAGAAAAGAAATAGACCATATTGAAAATTTTTTAGCAATGGGGGAAGAAAAGTAAAGAACATGCCAAATTTTAGGAAAAACAGCGGGTCGAAATCATCTTTCTCCTCAATTTCCCCCTTTTAATCATAAACCCTAACACAACTAGATAAGGGGAAAAAAGCGAGGGAAAAAATCCTTTCCGACTTTACTTTGGTAAAGGCTTCATAAAATATAAGAACACATTGAATCAAACACAGAAAAATAGGGCAACGGCCTCACACTCTGATTTGAGAAAATCGTTTCTATAGTATCTCAATCCTCCCCCCTCCCAAACCGATAGGCGTGGGTACAAAGAAAGAGCTTCCCGAGAAGTTGAGGGAACAGGGTGAGGCTCAGATCAGAGTTTCGAGGCAAAAGAATTGACAAACAAGCACAAACAAGTGTTCTACGATTGTGAAGGAAGGTTAGTGAATTAGGGTTAGGTGAAGGAGGGTTCTTGTTGTTGTTACCTTCATTTCCCAAATTGCGAAGGTGTCTATGACTAAGTATTTGATGCCTCTTGTGGTGCAGGAAAGGCGAACTGTAGCCCAAGTTGTGATAGAAAGAGGGGCTTTTCTTCATGCTTTGCAAAAATGCGTTGTTAGGAGTTACTGTGTGAAATAGCACCAAAAAAGAGTTAAGGGATTCGGGTGGTTTGTTTCACATTTTTTGTTTAAATAGTTAATCTATTAAATATATAAATTTCTTTAAGTAAACCTTTTTTTATATAGTTAGTAAATGAAAATTAAATTTTACTTATATCTGATTATTTAAAAGCAATTATATAATTTAATTTTTATGCAATTTAAGCAAACTTAAAAGAAGATATAAGTGCAAATAGTTATTTATGACCACTAAAATTTGAACGCCGTTAAAATTAACTATAAAAAAATTAAACTAATGATATATCTATAAAAGATGAATATTATTTGATAAAAGTATTTAATTATTAAATTAAGAATTAATTTCATTAATTTTCTTTTTTGGAATTCTCAAGAATAAATTACTATTTGTACCCATAAAAAATATAGACGCTGATAAAATGATGATTGTAATCACAAAAGATAACATCCGTGTGCCAAGAGTATTTGGACCTTGGTTACGCAATTGATCTGTTAGTTTTCGAACCTACGTGACAACAAAAATCTCTCAAACCTATCTACATGTATTCTAACATTTTTTTGGTAAAGAAATTAGATAAAAAAGCTCTTCACACCACTGTGTGCCCTAGCAAAGCTCAATCGTCGCCGCCACCACCACCCAAAGTTGGAGAAGACGATTAGCGCACCTCCATGCCGCGACAAATAATTCTTCCCATCTAATCAAAGCAATTGTACAGAGTAAAGCATCGTGGAAAGCACTTGTTGTCTTTACTTCACAAAGAATAGAGATATGTCATTGCACAAAAATTGATTGTTAATGTTAGCATCTAAGAACAGAACAAATTTTCTATAAGGGATGGGATTGGATTGTGGGTCTTGTCTATTGCAAGATGTGTTTTTTTTTTTTTGTTTGTTTTCTTATTTCTCTTATTGTTCTTGTATATATGTGAACATGTGAAATAGGATTTACCTTTACTTATCTTTTTTGGAATTTATCTTTGCTTAACCTTTCCTGAAAATTCTGTTTTTCATCTGCAATGTCAACATTTATCTTCTAAAACTTGAATTTGATGTAGTTACATAGAATGATCTTTTATCGTCTTTCTTGCAGGGATGTCCACCATCCATATAACTATTTCTATCAATCATAGAGGAAGGTTTGAGAGAGATCCATGTGAAAAGATGTTATATGTTGGTGGAGAAGTAACAGAGATTGAGAGGGTTAATGTCGATACGCTAAATGGATTTTTTATTAATGATTTGCTGAAGGACATTGGATATACGTCCATCACTGATTTTCATTGGATAGAACCAGGTCAAGAGCTTGATAATGGACTGAAAATGTTAAGAGTTGATATGGACATATTTAAAATGTATGAGGCAGCTGTGAGGAATGGTAATAGGATTGAGCTATATATAGAGCACCCGGTAAATGTTCCAGTTATAGTTGAAGAGAACATCGCTCCTACAAAGATGAGGTTAAAGACCTATGCTAAGAGGATTCTAACTTCGAAAAAGACTAAAAAAAAAAAAGAAGACTTGTAATTATTGAGGATGATGATGATGCTGAAATAGTGGGTCATGTACAGGTTGTCATGGAGGCCTATAGCAGGTAGGGATTAGGCCCATAATAAGGAGGAGGCCCATGAAGCAAGTAAGCATGTTGAAGTTTAGTCCCAGAATGAGGATAGTTTCAATGTGACCCAAGAAAGACCCCAACAACCAACTCAACCAATCCAATTACCAAAGTAAGAATCTCAACCTCCCACAACACTTGTGCAACCAGATGAGCCCCATCCAATCAATCCCAGCCTTCACAGCTAGGGGTGTAATCGGTTCGGTTTGGTTCAATTTTAGACCGAAAATCAACCGAACCGACCTGATCGGTTCTACAATGATACCAACCATTCGGTTGGCTAAGTTTGAACAACCGAACCAAACCGAACAAAACCAACAGCGGTTTGGTTCGGTCGGTTTTTTCAATTTTTTTACATCTAATAATCAGAATTTAAATTACAATAAAATAAAGTTTAAAACCGCCAATAAACTAGAATAATGAGAGTATATTACATCCAAATTCAATACAAATTCAACTTAATTAAACATAAAACAAAGACAATTAAAAATGTCTTGCAAAACAACAAAAATAAACACACTTTAAACCAAAATAGTCACTTTAAAACAAATAAAAACCAAAGAGCTATCATGCTTAATCTGAATCTACACCAGACTCATCATCATCTTCCCTCGATTGGTGCAATTTCTACAAAAATAAAACAAAAAAATCAATATAGCTTATAAACATAAACATAATATAGATTATAAATTATAAACATAAACCATGAAGGAACTACAAATTTCTTTTTTGCATACCTAATTCAAGTTTCTCAAACTCTTCAATAAGCTCCTCAAAATCAGTTGTCATTGGAGAAGCACGAAGCCAATTTTGTATGCAAATCAATGCCTCAACTGTCTTTGGGTTAAAGAACTTCTATAGTTGTTAAGCACTCTTCCACATGTGCTAAAAGCTGATTCTGAAGCAACAGTCGAGACCGGCATTGCTAAGACATCTGCTATTTGGGATAAGATAGGATACTTGCTAGAATTCACCTTCCACCAATTTAATATGTCAAAAGTATTTTGATCACGAGACTTTTCTAAACCATCCATCAAATACAAATCCACCTCATTCTTGTTGATGATCTCATGAAAATGCACCTCCTTGAAAAAATCACCAGCCATGTCGCTATCAGGTACTCCCACATCTAATGCACCATCCATTGTTGCTGAAGTAAAAGATCTACCCACATTATTTGCATTCACATAGCATTCAAACATCTTGGAGAAGGTCTCTTTCACTTTTGCACCCAAAAAATCAGCCTCATCCTTATCATATAGCTTTTCAAAGCTAAAGTTCACTAACTTCAACTTGTATCTAGGATCAAGAACCACAGCAATAAAAATCATCATATTGATATTTTTTATGTTACCCCAATACTTGTCATACTTAAGCTTTATCCTCTCAGCCATACTCCCAAGTAATGGATCTCAACTACCACAAGAAGCCTTGAACACTCGCAAGATCTTACAAAACTCATGAAAATATTGAGAAGAAGTCACAAGCAAACTACCAGACACACTCTTTGTAACATCATGAAAAATTTTTAAGAATTTCATAAAGTATTTTGCATTGTCCCAATCAAGATTCCTCGGAATACCACCTTGCATTAGAGCATATTCTGCATCTCTCTCCCCTAACCTCTTGACGCCTTTTGAAACTTCAAACCACTTTCAAGCATAGTGTTGTAGAGTTCCATCTAGTGGGAACATCGAGTTGAACAGTACACTTGTCTTGTATCCTAGCTTCGTTAATGAAATTTTTTAACCTATTCATGCGACTAGGGGAAGCACGCACATATCTAATAGCATTTCTTATCTTACTAATAGATTCATGCATCTCTTTCAATCCATCATTAACAACAAGATTAAGAATATGTGCACAACACTTAACATGCAAATGCTCTCCTTTCAAAGGATGTAAATTCCAATCCTCCATTCTAGTTCTTAGATAAGATATTGCAGTATCATTAGAACTAGCATTATCAACAGTAATTGTGAACACTCTAGATATCCCCCACCCCAAAAGACATCTCTCAATTTTTCTACCAATTGTTTCTCCTTTGTAGTTTTTAATTAGACAAAAATTGATAATCCTCTTTTGCAATTTCCAATCATGATCAATGTATTGAGCAGTGAGCCACATATAATTCAGATTTTGCACAGAAGTCCAACAATTAGTAGTTAAACAAACAGATTGATTTGGTTGTTTGAACACAGTTTTCAACCTATTCTTCTCACTAATATAAAGATTCCAACAATCCTTAGCAACAGTAATCCTTCCCGGAAGTGGAAATCTAGGTTGCACAATACTCATATAGAACCTGAATCCCTCCCCCTCAACAAACTTGAACGGTAGCTCATCAATAATTATCATCCTAGTAAGAGCTTTTCTACACATTTCAGCATCAAAAGTAACTGCAGTAAATACTCCTTCACCCTTTTTTTTGTTGGATGGTAAGGATTATTTGACTAGGGTCACCCGACACCCTAGGAAATTTTTTACATTGATTCAACAAATGATAACGCATATCAATTATACCATTTCTATGAGAGTCACATGCATATGATGCACCACACTAATTACCTTTAGCCCTAGGATGTGATGGCTTGGACTTAGGAATGCTTTGTACAGTATTCTAAAGTCCAAGATCTAGGTCTAGAAGGTTTTCTGTTACCTTCATTGGGATCATCCTTGCCATCCTCTTCATCAGTTTCCACAGTACTTGGAGTTGAATTTGTAGGAGTTCCTCTCGGAGTTGCACCCACATTAGTTGAATCAACCTTCGTCTTCTTTGATCTAAATTGGGGTAGGGGTTTGGTAAACACGCCGTTGTTCATTGAAGAACGTATCACGGACTCAACATTTTCACCCCTAACTTCACGCGTCGGTTCATTGGGTTGTTCATTGTTTGTTGGTGATGATTGGATTTTTGACGGTTTAGAATTTCACTAATGAAATCTCGTTGTAAAGTATAGTTTCTAAACCAAACAATAATCCTTTCATACAAAAAGTTGTTTGTCACTAGTACAAACCCCTAAAATCTATAAACCGAAGTATTTAAACCTCAGGTCGTTCTCCCTAGGAATTACAATAAAGTGTCTTGTTATTGGTTGTGAGTTATTTTGGGGTTTTGGATAAGAAGCATGAAAAGTAAATGGTAATGAAAATAAACTAACAACTATAAAAGCTCTTGGCAAGATATGAGAACTAGAAATCCTATCCTAGTTATCTTCCTCAATTGTGATGAGAATTGTTCATTGCTCCCACTTAGTTAACCTCCTAACCATGGAGGAAAGTCAAGTGGATGAATTAATTTGATTCCTCAAGTTCTAATCAACTCCTAAAGGAAAGACTAGCTTTAGAGGCATTCAAATCAATTAGCAACTTCTAATTATCAATCAACAAAGGAATTAGATAACTCAAGTGTCACTAATTACTCTACCTAGGCCAAGAGGAACAAAACC
>NC_029780.3:16463217-16463364 GCF_000817695.3 Arachis duranensis | reverse complement strand
GGAATTAACAACAACAATCAAGGAAATCACAATTATCATGAATTACCTCAAATTGAATTATTGAAAGAGGAAATAAAAGAACAACAATCTATCCAAAACAAAATGAAGAATTACAATTATCAAAGCACATAACTAGAAAGAGGAAGA
>NC_029780.3:16456675-16462795 GCF_000817695.3 Arachis duranensis | reverse complement strand
AATAAAGGAAAGTCAAGTGGATGAATTGACTTGAGCCACAAGTCCTAGTCAACTCCCAAGGAAAGACTAGCTTTAGTGCACTCCAAACCAATAAGCGATCTCTCCAATTACCAATCAACAAAGGAATTAAATAACTCAAGTGTAACTAATTATTCTACCTAGGCCAAGAGGAACAAAATCTATACTATATCTAGAAGAGGCATTTCAACAAACACATAAAAGGCAATAAAAGTAAACAACATAAATTGCAAGAATTAAAGAGAGATCTAACTACAAAGGCAAGAGATCAACAATAGAAAAGCAAAGAAGAACAATTATTATGAATTACCTCTTATTGAATTGAAAGAAAATGGAAGGAACAATAGTAGATCTACAACAAAGTATAAGAACAACATAAAGAAAATTACAATAAAAGAATGGAAGAAGAAGGAATGTAACAATAAGGAATTGAGAAGATAGAAGTAGAAGAAGATGTATTAAAATCTAGATCTAAGAACTAAACCTAATCCTAATCCTAATCCTAGAGAGAAGTGAGAGCTTCTCTCTCTAGAAACTACTTCTAAAACTAAACTATGACTAATGGTAACTAACATTTTGTTTCCCTCTTCATTCCTTGGGTTAAATAGCATCAGAAATAAGTTGGATTGGGCCCACAAAGCTTTAGAATTCGCTGGCCACGTTTTGCTTTAAGTGAACCAGGTGGCAGCAACGGCGCGTGCGCGTACTATGCGCGTGCGCGCCACCTTACGTGTAGCAACTATGGCAAATCTTATATCGTTTCGAAGCCCCGGATGTTAGCTTTCTAACCCAACTAAAACCGCATTATTTGGACCTCTGTAGCTCAAGTTATGGTCGTTTAAGTGCGAAGAGGTCGGCTTGACAGCTTTCCGGTTCTTTCATTTCTTCATGAATTCTCCAACTTTTCATGCTTTCTTTCTTCATTTCCTTGATCCAATATTTGCCTCCTAAACCTTAAATCACTTAACAAACCTATCAAGGTATCTAATGGAATCAAGGAGAATTAGATTTAGCTATTTTAAGTCCTAAAAAGCATGTTTTTCACTCTTAAGCACAATTAAAGGAGAATATACAAAACCATGCTATTTCATTGAATAAATGTGGGTAAAAGGTGATAAAATCCCCTAAAATCAATACAAGATAAACCCTATAAATGGGGTTTATCAACATCACCACACTTAAACCAAGCATGTCCTCATGCTTAAACCAAGAATGAAGTAAAGGGCATGGCATTTATTCAATGGAACTAACTAAATGCAATCTACCTATATACAACTATCTAAATGAATGCAATTGCTTGGTCAAAATAAATCAATTCCCAAGAAGCCTATATGCACAAGGGCTGAAGGTATTAAAAACCATGCCAAACCACAATTGAATTGAGCTATTAAATATTTTTACAAACTTGCATGAAAATTGACACTTATGGGTGGAAACATGTAATTGAGCAATCGAACCCTCACCAGTAGTGTTTGCACTCTATTTGCTCAAGTGTTTAGGGTTGATTCACTCAATTCTCCCCTAATCATGCTTTCTAAGATTTGTTTTTCATCTCACAATCAACATATATTTCATGCATGCATACAAATATCATGAGGTCTTTTCTTTAGGTTGTAATGGGGTTAGGGTCAAGGTAGGATGCATATTTGGTCAAGTGAGCTTGAAGTTTGAATCTTTGATAAGCTTAGACTTCCCACCTAACCTATGACATCCTATACAATTAAGTTCTAACCTAACTACCCATTTTTCACTTTTTCACATACTCATGTATCCCTTTTCATTTCACAACACATATGCATTGAGTTTTATTGGACCTTGCTTTGGGGCATTTTGTCCCCTTTTTATTACTTTCTTTTTCTTCATTTTCTTTCTTTTTCTATTTTTTTCTTTTTCTTTTCCATATTGTTTTTCTTTTCTTTTCTTTTTTTTCTTTTGTTCTTCTCATTTTTTTTATATACAAGAGCATCAATGCATAAGGTTTTACATTTGATCAATACATGAGTATGTACCCAATTTCCAATGTTTCCAATAATAATACAAAACTACCCTTTTATTCACCCAATGTCCCAAGATTCCCACACTTGAATGATACTCACACACACTTGCCTAAGCTAGTCAAAGATCCAAATTAAGGACATTTATTGTTTTCCGCTTTAGGCTTGTAATGTGCTAAAATTAAGAACAAATGGGTTAATCATATGCTCAAAATTGGCTAACAAAGGAAGATAAAAGGTAAGGCCATTTGGGTAAGTGAGCTAAATAAAATGATGGCCTCAATCATATAAATGCATGAATACAAGGAATAATGGACATATAGAATCAAACAATTCAAAGATTACAATCATAGGAAGAGAATAATGCACACAAGAAGGAAAAGTAAGTGGTTATAAGATGTAACCACACCATTAGGCTCAAAACTCACTTGCTTGTGTTCTTAGCTCAAAATTCATGTTCCATAATATATATAATTCAAGCAAGTTTAATGAAAAGTTTTCACTCAAATCAATTAGTGCCCTATAGATAGAAATCTTGAAAAATTTTCATTATTTTGACTAAGCTTATTGTGTATATATATGCAAAAATAAGAAAATGCAAGTAAAAACTATAAAATCCTAGAATGAAATGCAAAAGTGTTGGGATTAGAAATTTGTCACCCAAAATTGCCGACCGGTCGGACGACCTCCCCACACTTAAAAGTTTGCACCGTCCTCGGTGCACTCAAAGATGAGCAAGGGGGTACGCCGACGCTCCGGATTGCTGCGTGTTCTTAGTCTTGCTTCCATGTTTGCTTGTGGTGCATTGTTCATGAAAAACAAAAATATAACACCATAAGAGGAGAAGATATAAAAGCAAGGAAGCATACATTGTTGGAATGAGGTAAATAACTAGAATTGAGTGAGTGAATAAGTTGTGACATGAATGACAAATAAGTGTGTGAATTCTAAATTGCGCGGTTTAGAACACACATTAGCATAAAAGTTATGTCACAAAAGAAGCATGCACTTCACTTATTCTAGTGTGCTTGAGATACTTTAAGTAAACTTGTAAGGTAAAACAAGCATTAAAGAAGCATGAAAGCATTCAAGTTAAAGCCTATGGATGCATATGATCATGAAATACAATGCATTAAGGTCTATGCTCAACATCATCCATCAAGAGGTTGCCTAATCGAGAAAAAAGATTCAAATTACATGGTGGCCAAATCATGTGATTCAAAAAGAGTTACAAGCTCGAAGGCAATTCTCATCACTTGGTATTCTTAAAAGGTAAGCATGAAAAACTCAAACCCAAGTAGCAAAATATAACCTCAATCATAGAATCCAACAAAGATTATCTAAAAACATTCATGCTAAAATAGCATTTAGGCAATACGGGGGCAACAATGTATAGTAAACAAAGTCAATAATCCAACACTTGTAATGAGAAGAGAGAAAATAAAATGAAAACTAAACTAAAATTAACTAATTAACTAACCAACTAACTAATTAACTAACTAAAATAAATGGTTATCAATGGTGTTTGGAAGTGTTGGATGAGGGGTAGAAGAAAGGAAGAAGAAAGGAGAAGGAAAGAAATGGAAAGAGGAGAAGAAGAGAAATGGATTGAGAAGAGGGGGACCGCGCGTACGCGCACATGGCGCGCGCGCGTCGATGGCTTATTTCGAGAGTGGTGCGTACGCGTCATGTGCGCGAGCGCGCAAATAGGTTTGTGCCTCAGGCCCAATTTCCGCACAGTGCAGGCTTAACTCTCGGGTCAAGGTATGGAAGGTGGAACTTCTCAATCCACGCGTACGCGTGCATGGCGCGCTCGCGTGGATGGTCGAAAATGCTTGATGCACGCGTACGCACGCAGTGCGCGTACGCGTGGATGGTGCTCTATTTTTTAAAAAAATTTTGCTATGTTTTTGCACCAATCCAAGCATTCCAAACCTCCAAACAGCTACCAAAACACCATAAAACCTTATTTAACATACTAAACTATCAAATGCACTTAACAAACTACCGAAACATGAAATTAAACTAATTCTACCCATATATACAAAAGAGAAAATGAAAAGATTTTACCATGGTGGGGTGTCTCCCACCTAGCACTTTTATTTATTGTCCTTAAGTTGGACTTATGGGGAGCTCCTCATTAAGGTGGCTTGTGCTTGTATTCATCTTAGAACTCCCACCAATGCTTGGTTCTCCATTGTGCCACAAGATCCCTATTTGTTGCACCAAGTGTTGATGGAGTTCTTCACAAGCTTGGGGCTCCCAAAATTGATTCTCCTTGTGCGATCCGGGATCCCACACTTTATTTTCACACCCGTCTTGAAGTTGATCATTGTTATTAGTCCATCCAGATGGTGAACAAGATGAATTCTCTATGAAGTGCCCAACAATCCTCCTAGACCCATCTATTTGAGCACTATTCCCACCTTTGTATTCAACTCTTGAAGTATCAACCAAAATGAGCCTTGATTTGCAACGCCAACCACGAAACATCTTTCGCTTATGCTTCATCCCACAAAGCATCCTAAGTTGACCATCCGTTTCAAGCAAGCCATACTCAAGTGGGACAATAAAGCTAATAGAAATGAATTTTACCCACTCAAGTGAAGGAGTAGATGGCAATTTAGGCAAAGATGCTTCCAAAGATCTTGACAAAGCATAGCCAACCCTCGTTCTTCTATTTCTAGGGACTTCCACCTCTTCACAAGATCTCTTAATCTCAATCCTTTGTTCAACAATTTTATCTAAACCTTTTTCCTTACTCAAATCATAATAGGGAGGGCGAGGGTCCATAGTAGGAAGGTGGTTCTTCTTGGTAGAATTGTGGTGGTTCTATGTTTTCCACTCTTTCAACTTGTTGCACAATGCACTCCATGGTTGCTTGAAATTGATCCAATGCTTCCTTGAGACAATCCCTTGACTCTTGTTCCTCTTGGATAATATGATTAGGATCATGTGGCTCTTGGTTCAATGGATATGAGTATTCTTCCATGGGAGGTTGTGGTGGAAAGTAGTATTCATCTTGTGGTTGAAAATTTTCATTTATTGGAGGTGGTTCATCTTGGTAATAATATGGAGGGGGTGGTTCTTGAAAATGTTGATGTTTGAATGGTGGTAGCTCTATGTGTGGTTCATATTGCTCATATGGTTGTTGGTAGGATGGATATGGATTAGGGTCATATGAAGGTGGTTGGTAAGAAGGGGCTTGTGAGTATGGTTGAGAGTTATGTTGAGGATATGGATCATAGGCATATGGTGGTGGTTCTTGAAAGTCACAAGGTCATAGGTATATGGTGGTGGTTCTTGAAAGTCACAAGGAGATTCACCATAGCCATTTGATTGATATGTATCATAGAATGGCTCTTCTTCATAGTGCATTGGTGGAGGTTGTTGCCATGAAGATTGATCATATGCACATTGCTCCTCCCACCTTTTGTTATCCCATCCTTGATACACATTCTCATTATAGTTCTCATCACCTACAACATAATCGTAACTACACTCATAGCCAAAGTGAGAATTCATGATAGTAAGAGAGGGCAAAAACAAAAAATAGTAACAAATAAAGAGAACAAACTAAAAACTAACAAAGAAGCAAAAAGCAAACATATTCACAATATTCACATATATACAATAACCAACAACACAACACCATTGCAGATCCCCGGCAACGGCGCCATTTTGATTATAAGATTTTTGACGACTTAGAAATTCACTAATGAAATCTCGTTGTAAAGTATAGTTTCTAAACCAAGCAATAATCCTTTCATACAAAAGATTGTTTCTAGTTATCCTTCTCAATTGTGATGAGAATTGTTCATTGCTACCACTTAGTTAACCCTTACTAAATAAAGGAAAGTCAAGTGGATGAATTGACTTGAGCCACAAGTCCTAGCCAACTCCCAAGGAAAGACTGGCTTTAGTGCACTCCAAACCAATTAGCGATCTCTCCAATTACCAATCAACAAAGGAATTAGATAACTCAAGTGTCACTAATTATTCTACCTAGGCCAAGAGGAACAAAATATATACTATATCTAGAAGAGGCATTTCAACAAACACATAAAAGGCAATAAAAGTAAACAACATAAATTACAAGAATTAAAGA
>NC_029780.3:16403971-16456592 GCF_000817695.3 Arachis duranensis | reverse complement strand
ATTGAAAGAAAATGGAAGGAACAATAGTAGATCTACAACAAAGTATAAGAACAACATAAAGGAAATTACAATAAAAGAACGGAAGAAGAAGGAATGTAACAACAAGGAATTGAGAAGATAGAAGTAGAAGAAGATGTATTAAAATCTAGATCTAAGAACTAAACCTAATCCTAATCCTAATCCTAGAGAGAAGTGAGAGCCTCTCTCTCTTGAAACTACTTCTAAAACTAAACTATGACTAATGGCAACTAACATTTTGTTTCCCTCTTCATTCCTTGGGTTAAATAGCATCAGAAATGAGTTGGATTGGGCCCACAAGGCTTTAGAATTCGCTGGCCACGTTTTGCTTTAAGTGAACCAGGTGGCAGCAACGGCGCGTGCGCGTACTATGCGCGTGCGTGCCACCTTACGTATAGCAACTATGACAAATCTTATATCGTTTCGAAGCCCCGGATGTTAGCTTTCTAACCCAACTAAAACCGCATCATTTGAACCTCTGTAGCTCAAGTTATGGTCGTTTAAGTGCGAAGAGGTCGGCTTGACAGCTTTCCGGTTCTTTCATTTCTTCATGAATTCTCCAACTTTTCATGCTTTCTTTCTTCATTCCCTTGATCCAATCTTTGCCTCCTAAACCTCAAATCACTTAACAAACATATCAAGGCTTCTAATGGAATCAAGGAGAATTATATTTAGCTATTTTAAGTCCTAAAAAGCATGTTTTCACTCTTAAGCACAATTAAAGGAGAATATACAAAACCATGCTATTTCATTGAATAAATGTGGGTAAAAGGTGATAAAATCCCCTAAAATCAATACAAGATAAACCCTACAAATAGGGTTTATCACGTGTGCGTCCCTGGCCGATTCTGCAATGTGCGCGCGAGCGCCTTGTGCGCGTGCGCGTGCTTGGGCGAGATCAATTCTTTTGCCTTTTGTGTTTCTCTCCACTTGCATGCTTCCTTCCTTGTTCCTTTGATCCATGCCTAGCCTATTTCAATCCTAGAATTACTAGCAAACACATCAAGGCATCTTATGGAATCAAGGAGAAATTAGAATTCATCAAAATAAGGCTTAAAAAACATGTTTTTACACTTAAGCATAAATATGGGAGAGATAACAAAATCATGCTAATTCATAGGCTAAATGTGACAAAAGGTTATCAAAATACTCTAAATTCAATACGAGATAAACCCTAAAAATGGGGTTTATCAACCTCCCCACACTTAAACCTTAGCATGTCCTCATGCTAAAATAAGAAGGAACTAAGGGGTGTGACATTTATTGAATGCAACTAAACTATATGAGTCCTATCTAAATGCAACTACCTAAAGTAAATGCAAATGCTTAGTTCAAATAAATCAATTCCCAAGAGACATGTGTAAGCACAATAGTTAGGGCAATAGGAGTTAAGTCCAAACCACAATTGTATTGAATTATCAAAAAGAGTTCAAACTTGCAAGAATATAGATAATATGGGTGAGTACATGTAATTGAACTTTTGAACCCTCACCGGATGTGTATCTGCTTTATTCACTCAAGTGTTTAAGGGTTAATTCACTCAATTCTCTTCTATTCAAGTTTTCCAAAATTTGATTTTCTTCTAACAATCAACACCTATCCCATGCATGCATACACTCATCATGAGGTCTTTCATTTAGGTTGTAATGGGGTTAGGGTCAAGGTAGGATCATTTATGGTTAAGTGGACTAGGATTTGAATCTTTGATTAGCATAGACTTCCCCACCTAACTATGTAATGACCTATATAAGTTCAAACTATTCTAACTACCTATTCTTCACTTTTTGTTACATACTCATGCATTCTATTCCTTGATTCATAACACTTATGCATTGATTCTCTTTTATTGAACTTCACTTTGGGGCATTTTGTCCCCTTTTTATTATTTTTCTTCTTTTCTTTCTTTCTTTCTTTTCTTTTTTTTTCTTTTCTATTCTTTTGTTTTTCTCATTTTTACTTTTATTTCTTTTTCTTTTCATTTTTCTTTTCTTTTTTTTTCTTTCAAACTATACACAAGAACATCAATGCATAAGGTCTATACATTCAATCAATACATGAATATGTTCCCAATTCTAAAATATGAAAGTGTACTACCCTTTTTATCCCGTCCAATGTTCCCAAGCCTCACCAACTTTGAATAATAAACACTCTCACTAGCCTAGGCTAATCAAAGATCCAAACAAGGACTTTCATTGGTTTTCCACCTTGGGCTTGTAATGTGCTAAAATGAGAATAAGTTGGTTAAGCATAGGCTCAAAATTGGCTAACAATGGAGAGTAAAAGGTATGCTATTTGGGTAAGTAGGCTAATGAAATAATGGCCTCAATCATACAAATGCACAAATACAAGAAATAAATGGACATATAGAATCAAGCAAATCAAGGATCATAATCATAGAAAGAGGACAATTTCACACAAGAACGGAAAATAAGTGGTTATAAGATGTATCCACATCAATAGGCTCAAGTCTCACAAGCTTGTGTTCTTAATTCAATACATGCTTCACAAGGTATGAATTCAAGCAAGTTTCACCAAAAATTTTCTTTCAATTAATTGGGTTAATGCCCTATTTTTAAATTTCTTGAAAAATCTCAATATTTGACTAAGCATTGTTGTGATTGAAAAATTCAAAAATTCCCTTAGTTCACCCTTTCCTTTTCCGCTTAAAACCAAATTCTTATGCAAAAAGGGTGACTAAGTGTTTCTAATCACAACCACAAACTAAAAAGAAATATATGCAAAAATGTATAAGGAAAAATCCAACTAAAAGTATGGAATCTATCATCTAAAACATCTAAAGATATCCGAAGGCATCAAAATATCAAAAATCCAAAATAAGCAGTAAAAGTATCCAAAGTAAACTAAAAATGCATCAAAATATATACAAAAGGTATGCAAAATAGGATAACTAGGAAAGTGGCCAAAATGTTCACCGGTCCTCTAATGATGGTGCTACCGGCTACCGCCCCACACTTAAGATCAAGCATCGTCCTCGATGCTAAACTGGAGGATCAGTGGAAGGTACAACGGTAGGTGTTGAATCTGTCTGAGGCTGTGGGACCGGCTCCTCATGGGTCTGTGGTGTCTGGAGCAGCTGGAGGGGCATCCTGCTGAGTCGGTGCCTCCGTATCCTCCTCCTGATGATCCTGCTCATCGGAGGCTGGAGAGTCGAGAAGCGGAGGTAACACAGCACCCAGAGAAATAAGCGCCTGGTCCATCCGATCCAGTCGGCGTCTGACATGGAGTCTCTCGCGCTCTAAAAACCGAAATAGGCACTGGACCAGTAAGTAGGTGGGCTCAGGTGCTGCCGGAGGAACTGTCGATGAAGATGGAGCTGCTGCTGTAGAAGAGGATGGGGCTGCTGTAGGGGCTGATGGTGAAGCTGTCCCCACTACTGCTCTAGCCCTGGAACGGCGTCTAGCTGGGGGCTTCTCGTGCACCCAACCACCCCAGGGAATAGTAACCTCCCTGTCATCTGAATCAGGGGGTGGTGGTATCACATCATCCTCTAGCTAGGGGACCTCAGCTAGGGCCGCCATACTCGTGACTAAAGTAGGAAATGGAAGTAGGCCACGAATATGCGCCCGCCACATGCACTGTCGGATAAGTCGAGGAAAGTAGACATCCTTCCCCTCCATGACACACCCAATCAGCAGAAGCATCTCCATATGGATCTCAGAGAAGTGAGTGGTAGGCAAGATATAGTGGGCAAAAATCATCTACCAAGTCTTGGCCTCTCTGGTCAACTGAGTAAATAGCATCCCCTTAGGCTTGGTGTTGGTTGCATCCATAACCCATGTAGCATCTGGTAACCCAATCACGCGCCTAAGCGCCTCATAATCAAAGGTCATGGTATGGATAGCCATCTCCGCCTGCTAATGGCCACACATGTCATCAGGAATATGTCGGCACTGCAAAGCCTCCTCAATGGCAGTCTCAGTAATCATGATCTCCCTACCCCTCAACTGAACCGAATCCAAAGTTGGACGAAAGAAGTTACAATAAAATTCCTTCACCCAAGAGATGTTAATATCCCTCAAATCTCTGTCAACAAAATCGAGACCCAACTTAAGGATCCGACTAGTAATGGACCGTCTCACATCATTGGGTAGGAGCAATTTCTTCTCAGTATTCAGCTTCGTTGTTCGATATTTGGAAAATCGAAGCTCACAGTAGAGATTGGGGAACTTAGTCGGATCGGTAGAAGGTAGCAACTGATTTTCCTTTTCTTCATCATTTAATGGATTCTTAGCATAATTCTTGTAGATGGAGGGAATAGAGGGTGTAGAGTGTTTTCTTTTCTTGGAAACAGTGGCTATGGCTTTTCCTTTATCCGACATCCTGAAAAATATGATAGAATATAAGCAATGAAACACTTAGCATGTAACAAAGAAGGCATGTGCAGAATACAATTGGCTAATAACAATCATGATGTTGAACTGAATTTGAAAAGAATTGGTAACAAGTAAGCATAAGTGAACAAGTTAGCAAGAATGCAATGTTCACTAAAGTCAACAACTCTTACTTATTAAGCAATAATATCATCATACCTTTGAAAGAGTGGTTAATGAGGGTTAAATGTGAGTAAATGTCAAATGGTTAAAGAAATTAGTAAGTTAGAAAAGTGGATCAGCGGCTTGATGATATTTAGGCTCAAAGAAAAGAGAAGTTGCGGTTCATGTTCACAATGATTGATGCAAATCCGGGAAGTTGAAAGGAAACGGAAACTAGCCCAAATTACAATAGAGGCTTAAATGAAAATAGATTTCTTGAAAATTGGGCAGCATTCCGGCTTAAAATTAGACGTTCCCGGATAGCAAAATAGCACAAATAGCAAGAAAGCAACATCAATGAAGCACAGCAGTAGTGGTATAGCATGCAGGCAACACAATTTGCACAAAATAGCACCCCAAAATCAACATACAGTACCCAAGGAAACAAACAGCAAATATGCACATAACGGAGCACTTATCAGGCCTAGAATCCTCTATCCAGTCCTAGCTACCTAACAGCAAATATTTCTATCTAACCTAACATACAAAGTTCCAATTCTAACTAACTACAAACAACTAACAGTAAGTAACAGAAACGAAAAATTAAAAACAAGCAGAGTGGAGCAAGAACCTGGGAGCGGAGGGGAACTAAGAATGGAAAGGTATTTGGGAGAGGGGCAGCAGAATCAGAAGTTGCGCCGCCGTGAACGATGGCGGTTATGGCAAAAGAGCGGCGACGGTGGTGGCATTCGGAAGAATGAGGGACCGAGTGAAAAGGAAGCTGGCAGTGGTGACCGAAGGGGAGTGATAGGGGAGTGTGAAATGGGGGAGGAGAATGTCGCCGGCGGTGACGCTGGAATGACGGCGGAGATGGTGGCTGCGGTGGTTTGACCGAAAGGAGGAGGAGAGAGTGAGTGGAGGAGAGAGAGGAAGGCAGAGGGGTTAGGTGGCGATGGTGTCGCAGTCGCCGGCGGTGATGGGGCTGTGACCGGTGGCGATGATGGTGGTTGGAGGAAGGGAAGATGAGAGTGAGAGGGGAGAGAGTGCGTGAGTGCGCAACACTCTTCGCGTATTAGGGTTATCCCCTTTTTTGAATCGACGCGAGTGCGCACCTTGCGCGTCCGCGTACATTGAGAAAACTTAGGACCCACGCGTGAGCGTGCAGTGCGCTCAAGCGTGGATTGGCAGATTATGCAACGGCGCGTGCGCGTACAGCGGGCGCACGCGTACATGTGGTTGGGCCTGAGGCTTAGGGTGGGCTTGACGCACGCCCAACTCTCGGGGCAAAAGTCTAAAGTGGCGGCAGCATGCAAGGGCGCGCGCGCGGCAAGCGCGCGTCCGCGTACGTTAGTTATTTGTGATAAGGCGCGCTGGCGCGATGCGTGCGCTCGCGTCTGTTCCTTCCTGGACATATGGGCGCGCACGCGGCAAGTGTGCGTCCGTGCAAATCGAGTTGGGCTGGGGGCTTAAAGTTGGCCTAGATCCGGCTCAACTCTCTGGGGCTTGGCTCAAAAAATTGCGGCACCCAGATCGACGCAGGCGTGGCAGGTGCGCGTCCGCGTGGATTGTGTTGGGCTCAGGGCATAGTGTTTGCCCAAGAGAGGCCCAACTCTCAGGGATGTGGGTGATGATGCATCCGCTCAGGGACGCGTGCGCGTACATTGTGCGCGCGCGTCCACCCCCCCTTTCTTTTTCAGAAAAATTATGCTGGGTGTTCCCCATATTGCTCACAACTCTTTATTCAATCAACCATCATACAATTCACAAAAATGCAATTTGATATTATTCATCTACTACTAAACACAACATACATGTGACTAAGCTAACAATTAAGTTGTACAAACAAATTTATGTGAAACATCTACCTACAATGGCAACTCAAATCACTTATTGAGCAAATTTAAAAGAGAGTGGAAAGAGTTTACCATGGTGGGGTGTCTCCCACCTAGCACTTTTAGTTTAAGTCCTTAAGTTGGACATGTTGAGGTGCTTATTGTCATGGTGGTTTATGTTTGTACTCATCCTTGAATCTCCAAGGATCCTTGCTTCTCCATTGGTTGACAGAATTTCCAACCATCTTCACCAAGCTTGGGCAAAGTTCTACCCAAGATATGAGTTCCCATAAGCGGTCTTCACATAGCAAACCGGGATCCCATATCTTATCTTCGCACCCGTCTTCAATTTGATCTTCATACTTTTTTCTTTCCGGGTGGTTGACATATAGAATTCTCTTTAACACACCTAGCCTTCCATCGGTACCCTTGTAAAGTGGCATTCTTCCAATCATCGTTCCTATACCTTGAAGATTTGACCTTAATGAGCTTAATTCCTAACTTGCTACCACTACACAACTCATTCTCGCTTTTAATTCCACAAAGAGCTCTAAGTTGACCATCATTTTCAATTAAACCATATTCAAGTGAGAAAGTAAAGCTTAGGGATAAGAGTTTTACCCACTTGAATGTTGTGATGGGTGGTGACTTGGGAAGGGAGACCTCCCCACACTTAGACAATGCAAGGTCTACTTCTTTAGGCTCTACTTTGGTTGTTTCCACCTCTTCACATGCTTCTTCAATTTCAACCTCATCCCCTTTGTTACGTGGCTTGGTGTTGTCTTCAAGAACTTCATCTTGTTTAATGGGAGGTGATTCAATTTTGGACAGGAATTCATTGATGAATGAATTCATCTCTTGATCAACCTCTTCATATTCTTCAATTTCAATATACACCATGCCATTTTCGCTTTCCTTGGGAGGTTGTGCACACTCTTTTACAGTTTCAGCTTCATGTCCAATGGGAGAGGATTCCATTGTGGAGAGAAATTCATCCATGATTGAATCCATTTCTTGATAAGCCTCTTCCAAGTCTTCAATGATGATATGCTTTGGAGGTTGCGCACCCTCCTCAACATTAATATCAAGCTTCTTGGAAGAGTTCACTATGATGCTACATTCCCATGGACTTTCAACATCTCCTAAATCTTCAACCACTTCTTCCTTTTCTTCAATGATCATAGGCTCCTCCAATTGTTCTAGCACAAAATTCGACTCCTCCTTCTTCACCGGATTTTCCAATTTCTCATTCATGCTTTACTCTCCTTTTGACTTTTCACATGTGGTCACAGAAGTATCTTGAGTATTCAAACATTGGTGGGCTAAAGTGTGCACCACCTTGGTCAAATTGGTCACAAACTCAAGTGTATCCCGCTTCATGGCTTCTTGTCCTTGGAGTAACAAAGTGAGAGGATCATCTATTGGGGCTTGGGTGAATAGGAAGGTTCATTATTTTGGAGAGAGGGTTCATGGTAGGAAGGTGGTTCTTCTTGGTAAGGGTATGTAGATGGTGAGTGTTGAGGTGGTTCTTGGTAGTAATCATGATAGGGTTGTGGTGGTTCTATAGGTTCTTGCTTATAAATGTCATAAGAATATGGTATGGGTGATTGGTCATATGGTGGATATGGATCATAGGAAGGTGCTTGATGTGGAAAGGCTTGTGAGTATGGTTGAGGTTTATGTTGAGGATATGGTTCATAGGCATATGGTGGTGGTTCTTGAAAGGCACAAGGTGATTTACCATAGCCATTGGAGTAGTATGCATCATAGAATGGCTCTTCTTCATAGTGCATTGGTGGAGGTTGTTGCCATGAAGATTGATCATATGCATATGGCTCCTTCCACCTTTGATTGTCCCATCCTTGATACACATCCTCATTGAAGCTCTCATCACCTACAACATAGTTGTAATCACACTCATAGCCAAAATGAGAATTCATGGTGAAAAGAGAAAATAAAATTCTACAACTAGCAAATGAAGAAAAAGCAAGATATTTACACTATTCACTAGTACAAACCCCTAAAATCTATAAACCGAAGTATTTAAACCTCGGGTCGTTCTCCCTAGGAATTACAATAAAGTGTCTTGTTATTGGTTGTGAGTTATTTTGGGGTTTTGGATAAGAAGCATGAAAAGTAAATGATAATGAAAATAAACTAACAACTATAAAGCTCTTGGCAAGATATGAGAACTAGAAATCCTATCCTAGTTATCTTCCTCAATTGTGATGAGAATTGTTCATTGCTCCCACTTAGTTAATCTCCTAACCATGGAGGAAAGTCAAGTGGATGAATTAATTTGATTCCTCAAGTTCTAATCAACTCCTAAAGGAAAGACTAGCTTTAGAGGCATTCAAATCAATTAGCAACTTCTAATTGTCAATCAACAAAGGAATTAGATAACTCAAGAGTCACTAATTACTCTACCTAGGCCAAGAGGAACAAAACCTACACTAAAGTCCAACCAAGCATTTCATCAAACACTTGGAAGGCATAAAAGAAAAGCATAGTAATTTGAGAACAAGAATAGAATCTAACAATAATTATTGCAAGGAATTAACAACAACAATCAAGGAAATCACAATTATCATGAATTACCTCAAATTACATTATTGAAAGAGGAAATAAAAGAACAACAATCTATCCAAAACAAAATGAAGAATTACAATTATCAAAGCACATAACTAGAAAGAGGAAGAGGTTTAATAATAATGCCTTCCCCTCAATCCTTGATCCTTTTATTCCTTTCTCCCTAGCAATTGGCACCAAAATGGGTTCAGAAACCCTCTCAAATCGCCAGGCACGTGTTGCATTAATGAAGTCATGTGCGGTCATCGACGCGTGCGCGCATGGTACACGTGCGCGTCCCTGGCCGATTCTGCAATGTGCGCGCGAGCGCCTTGTGCGCGTGCGCGTGCTTGGCCGAGATCAATTCTTTTGCCTTTTGTGTTTCTCTCCACTTGCATGCTTCCTTCCTTGCTCCTTTGATCCATGCCTAGCCTATTTCAATCCTGAAATTACTAGCAAATACATCAAGGCATCTTATGGAATCAAGGAGAAATTAGAATTCATCAAAATAAGGCTTAAAAAGCATGTTTTTACACTTAAGCATAAATATGGGAGAGATAACAAAACCATGCTAATTCATAGGCTAAATGTGACAAAAGGTTATCAAAATACTCTAAATTCAATACGAGATAAACCCTAAAAATGGGGTTTATCAGTTAGCTGCATATATACAAACATAACAACGAAATATATGCAGTCATATAAAATCACGTGAAACATATATATGCAGCCAAATTAAGCCAGTCCAACAAATTGTGAAACATATATATGCAGCCAAATTAAGCCACAACAACAAATTGTGAAACTTAAGCACTATAAGTCACGTGAAATATATGCAGACATGTGAAATATATGCAAACAAATTGTGAAACTTAAGCATTATATGTAGACATATATATGCAGCCATATAAAATCATATAAAATAAAGGCACACATATAAAATCACATGGTCCATGTGAAAAAAAATAGGCACTCATATTTACTGTATTTTCATAATGGATATTATTTCAAAGAAAAATACAATTAAATATATTTTCTGTGTTTTACTAGAAGCAAATATAGCATTTTGCATAATCTGGGAAAAATATATTTTCTATGTTTTATTAGAAGCAAATAGATATTTTCTTTCGATTCAGATTTTACAGTTTGTATTGGATATATGTTTTCTTTTTCTTTTAAAGTTTCAAAAGCTTATCCTAATACCATAAATAAACCAGACACTCTAATCTTGCAACATAAATATAAAGCATGAGGTAAGATCAATTCTAAAACCATGTCTTATAATATAGTTTTATATAAAGAATAGGAGCAACAAATATGAACTCCTATAACCACTTAGATACCATGTCAACAAACAAATTAACCAATTAATTAAAGCTATTTAGTAAAAATTAAGAAAAATTGTTAATTTTTTATTGGATAAAACAGAGACCAGGTTTTGATAAACAAGATAAAAAGAACATATAGTAACCCACATTTTACATCACCATACATTGTTATCATCACTCACCGAGTACAGATTTCAGTAAAATCAACAACAATAAAAATTCTGTAGAAAAAATTTCAATCAAACTCATCTTTCTAATTAAACACAAACTAGCAAAAACAATCAAAGACAATAATTTTAATAAAACTTGTCTTCCTAATTAAGCACAAACCAATAACAACCCTCAGAGACAAAAATTAAAAATCAAACTCATCTTCTTAATTAAGAAGAGACCAGCAACAACAATCAGGGACAAATTAAATTTGATATACTATGGCAATATAATGATTTGTGAATTTAACTAATATATGTGCCTTTAATCAATTATAAAAATTTGAACATCAAATTCTAACCTCCGAAGAAGACATTGTTCAGGTGCTTTTTCTAGAAGATGGCTCGGCGACTAGAGTGTTGCTCGACGACTGGAGTGCTGCTCTGCTTAGGGTTTCTTGCCACGACTTAGGGTTTATTCCAACGGCTTATGACTGGACGACGGTGTGGACTCAAGACTGCACGAGGATGCAAACTGGACGATGCTGCTGGCTATACGACGGCGCTGCTCTTTGCTATGCCTGCGAGCCTGCGACGGAGATGAATGGATGACGCTCTCTAGCTCTCAGGCTCTCTGAGGCTCTCATTCTCTCTGACATGGCCAGATGGAGGAGGAAGAATCGAAGATGGAAGTGAGCTGTGGCCTGTGGGTGAGTGGGTGTCTGTATGAGGAGTGAGGACTGAGGGAGTGAGGGTGAGTGGGTGACTGCGGCTGCACAAGTGAAAGGAAAAAAAAGTGAGGGACTAAGGGTATTTACATCTAGGGTTTTATTCCTAGGTTAAATCAGTAAAAAAAAATCACTATGCAGCATCTTTTCGGTTTGGTTTGGTTCTTACCAAACCAACCAAAAACCAAACCGAACTGATCGGTTTGATTCGAAAAAATAAAAAAAAAACATTTTTTTGGTTTCTCATTCTGTTGTTGTAATTTTCGGTTCGGTTTTGCGGTATTTTTCGGTCCGATTTGGTAACTTACACCCCTATTCACAGCACCCCAAGGAGCATGACCAGCAGCCAAGGCATAATGCTAGTGAAACATCTCCAACACAAGTTTTTGGTACAGGATCTAGTGAGAACGAAGGCCAAACATTTGAACAATTAACCCAGTACATTCCACAGCCATATAGGAACATATCTTACAATCAAATCCTAAATCAGATCCAATTCCACCATCTGATACGAATAGCACTCCCCAAAATAACCAATCCAATCCAAATGAGAAGGCTGAGGTAAGGCCTAAAGTGAACAAGAGATCAGAAAAGAGGCTTCCTCCCACCAAACAAATGAGAAGGCTGAGGTAAGGCCTAAAGTGAACAAGAGACCAGCAAAGAGGCCTCCTCCCACCAGACAATCATTTATACCCAACCCTAATCTTGAAAAGCCTCCATCCTTTTATATCCCTATTGATGAAGAGGACTACTCTGATGAAAATATTGGATATCATTGTTATGAGTTAGAAGAACTGAGGAGTATAGCAAGTGATGAAGATGCATATCAGCCTCCAGTTTTTCCTCAGAGCAATGCTAATGTTCCTGTTAGGCAAGTCCGGTTGGAGTTGGGGATGAGTTTTCCCTCAGATGTTTACATGATGAAAACTATATTGCAGATTGATGTCTTGTTGTGGTTACATTAGCATTTTGTTTACTTGTTTTGGTATTATCATGTAATCAAGAGAGCTACTATACTATTATGCCTGCCTTTTGGTATTTTGATTTACTAGACAGAGGAGCTAAAGTCTTATTGTTAATCTTATGTTTCTTTATGGAAATACAGTATTTATGGTTTACATTTTCATTTTACCATTGAGGTTGCTATTCTTGTTTAGCACTGGAATTAGTATTATTGAATTACAATGAGATGGTTAAGGAATGTATGAAAATGCATATTTAGATCATCAGCCCAATTGATAAAAGAACTATTTTGTCATATATGGAAATGATTTATAGTTTAGCTTGTCAAATGATCAATCATTCATGGCTAATTATGTCAAACGTTTATAAATCACATGATCCGTTGTATTGTTTTCAATCTCTATGCATTCGAAGAACAAGAAACCATTTTCATAGACAACAACGATCTAAAAATACAAACTTCCTATATTTTGATCACTAAATTCAAGTTACAAGTTACACAAAACATCACCCCCAAGGCCATAGTTGCAAGTAATTATTTGCTCCTCTTAACTTCAGGCTTAACTTTTTTCATCTTCTTTATCATCATCAATAAAACCTCATGATTCTCCCCTGCAACTGCAATAATTGTCAATCCATCTTATTGTCTCGCATGAGAAAGCTCCATATTTCTTTTAATTAATGATTTTGCCAGACCCTCCCAACTTTCTTCGATCTCATCCACCCACACAAAATATTTGCAGTCTCTTGCCAGGAATATTAACATATATACCCCCCAGTGTCAACTAAAATTCAAAAAAAAAAGGGAGAACCTTCACAAAAAAATAAATGCATATCCATTACCTTCTAGAGAGGACATCGGATGAACCATCTCTTTGGATTCGTCATCGTGCCAAACTCCATCAACGCAACCTCCATCCCACAGAAACATCTCCCATCAAGCTTCTTTTCCTTCTTCTACTTTAAACTCAAAGCGTTGCTGCAACTTGCATTACTTGTAGCCAAGTTAAATTTGCGTAAAGACATCTCTCGGGGTTAAAGGGTTGTCTTCTACCACGGTTCGTATTTTAGGACCAATGCAAAATGTAATACTGTCAATTTCTAGGTCAAAGTTCAAATTGGAGAAGAACGGAATGCTAGGGTTTGAATCTTTGTATCACTTGGCTCTGAAACACTCACATGTCAAAGTAACAACACACATAGATAGGTTTGGGAGGTTTTTGTTACCACGTAGGTTTGGAAACTAACGGACTAATTGCGTAATCAACGCACGGGTACTCTTGGCACACAGAGGCCATCTTCCGTGGTTACAATCGTCGTTTCATTCTTATATCGGTACATTTGTCAGCGTCTGTATCTTTCATGGGTACAAATGGTAATTTATTCAAATTCTCAAATCAACATTTTATCATCATCCATATTCCAGTACTTTAACCTCTTTTACCGTTACCCAATCTTTTATCAAAGAAATAAGAAAGCAAACGAATCTCTTGTTACTACTTATTCTTCTTCTTCCAACAAGAAATTTTTCTCTATCTCCTTCACGCGCTCTTTCAAACTTTACACTCTCTCTCTCTCTCTCTCTCTCTCTCTCTCTCTCTCTCTTAGGGAAAAAGTCATACAATCCGAATGCTTAATTTATGTGCGGTGCGGTTTAGATTGGATGAACTTTTTTTTTGGAAATCTGATCCGATTACAAGCGGTTTGAATCGGTTTGGATTTGTGGTTTTTTAAATAAAAAATAATAACTTAATTTATAGATTTAATAACGTGTCCAACAATCTAACATAATAATAAAATATAAACCCCATTAAACATTATAAAGCAACATGTCCAAATATCCAACAATCCAATCTATTCAGCAAGTCTTGAATAATAATTTTTCAACATAAGAACAACTAAACAAGTCTCAACAACACAAAATTAAATAACATAACAAAGTCTTAATAAAAATATAACATCAAAAACTCCAAGTTGAGAGGTAAAGCACCGATCACTAATCAGATTCATCACCAGAGTCTTCTTCATCTATTAGTTGAGGAATTTGCTCAAGTTCTACAATAAAATATAATAAAATAAATATTAGTAATTTAAACATATTATCAAGTAGTAAAATTAATAAATAAATGTAGATAGAATAAAACATAATAATAAAGAACTTTACCTTTCTCAAGTTTTTCAAATTCTTCAAAAGACTCCTCAAGGTCAATTGGCAATGAATTGAATCAAAACCAAATTTTGTGCACAAATCAAAGTTTCAATAGTTTTCGGGGTAAGAGAGCTTCTATATTGATTAAGCACTCTACCTCCAGTGCTAAAAGTAGATTCAGAAGCAACCGTTGACACCGGTATAGCTAGAATATCCCTCGCAATTTAACATAGAACATGATATTTGTAATTGTTAGAGCTCACTTTTCACCAAGTTAAAATATCAAAACTACTTAGATCAACTGGTTTCTCCAATAACTCCATGAGATATAAATTCACTTTATTTGTGTTGACACTCTCACTTGTTTGTACATCATTTTCAAATGTTACTGTAAAGCAAACATCATCAAAGGCACTATCATCCATATCCACATCTTGGATGTGTTGTGCAGATTGGTGTGCATGATCACTATTGAAAGCAACTCTATAACTGTTAAACAAGCCATTGAATACTTCCTTCACCTTACCACATTAGAAATCAACATCCTCCTTCTCAAACAACCTTTGAAAACTCCACTCAACAAACTTAATCTTGTATCTAGGGTCAAGTACCACAGCAACAAAAATCATCATATTCATGTTCCTCAAGTTACCCCAATATTTATCATGCTTAGCCTTCATTTTTGTAAACATATACTTAAGTAATATGTCATTACTATCAGCCCAAGTTTTCAAAGAACTAAGAATTGAACAAAAGCGATGAAAATATGAAGAAGAGGTCACAAATGTAGAATCTGAGACTTTTTTTTGTTACATTGGAAAAAAATCTTCAAAAACCTCACAAAGTATCTTGCATTATCCCAATCTTCATTCTTTGGAATTTCCCCTTGCATCATTACAAATTCAGCGTCCCTTTCACTTAATCTCTTAAAGGCCTTTTGAAATTTTAAAGCACTATCATGCATTATGTAAGTGAAATTTCACTTAGTGGGGACATTTAATTACACAAAAGAGCGGTCTTGGATCCTAGCCTCTTTAATACAACTTTTAAACCTATCCATGCGACTAGGAGAAGTACGAATATATCTAACAGCATTCCTAATATTACTAATTGAAGAATGCATATCCTTCAAATCATCATTCACCACCAAGTTCAAGATATGAGCACAAAACCTAACATGCAAATTTTCACCTTTTAAAAGATGTGAATTCCAATCCTCCATTCTACCTTTCAAGTAACAAATTGACATCAATTAAACTAGCATTATGAATTGTGATGCTAAAGACTCTACTTATTTCCCAATTTAAAAGATATTTTTCTATCTACCTACCAATTATTTCACCTTTATGATTCTTGATGAGACAAAAGTTAAGAATTCTCTTTAACAACTTCCAATCTTGATCAATAAAATGTGCAGTGATACAAAGAGCTTGATTTGAGTTTATAAAGACACTCTTACACTTTTGGTTTTCATTCATGAACAAGTTCCAATAATCCCTAGCAACTGATATCCTGCCCAGAATATGGAGTTTTGACTGCAAAACACTCATGAAATAACGAACCCCTCTCCTTTGACAAATCTAAAAGGCAGCTCATCTACAATTATTATTCTAGCAAGAGCTTGTCTACATAAATCAGGATCAAATGATACATGAGTCAAACAATTACCCATCCCATTTCCTTCTCCTTTTTAAGTTGCTGCATAACAAGTATTTTTTGTGTGGGATCAAGTAAATCTTTTGAAAATTTTCTACACTTAATCAACAAGTGACTATTAAGATTGCTAGTACCATTTTTATGTGAATCAGCTGCATAAGATGCTCTACACCACTTACATATAGTCCTAGGTTTGGGACCACTTTCATCTTTTTTAAAATGCTCCCAAGTCTAAGATCTAGGTCTAATAGGTTTTTTAGTGTTACCTGTACCTTGTTTCTCAGACTGGCCATGATTAGTTGACTCATTAGCAACATTTACTTTGCCTCTCTTCCTCTTAGATCTAGTTCCTTCACTGTTCTGATCACTGCGTGGCGGCAGCGATGGTGGCTGCATCTGCATCTGCGTTTGTGGCTGTGGCTGTGGCGGCGGCATCGACTCTGACTGTCTCGAAGATCTAACTGATTCAAAAGTGGACGGAGTAGCACTGGTAAATTTTGGCTCATTGCTTTGAACATCCTATGATAACCAAAATTAGTTTATGTTATTTTAATATTTTTCTCAATTAATCAACATATTAAATTGTTACCAACATACACATTACAAAATAACAATATTACCTAGGGATATGAAGTTGACATTGTTGACTTTCAAATTAAAAGCTAAAATCAACTAAACAAATATAAAATCTGCAAAAATACAACACAAAATTTAACATAAAAGATTTTCAAAGATAACAAGAACAAATTGTCAAAAATAACAAATTTAACATAACAGATTGTCAAAGTAACAATAATAGATTGACTTCAAATTCAATACATTAATAGAAATAGAGGAGAAAAACTGTTTCTTTTTATTTTTAATAAAAAAAGTTATCAAGAAAACAGGGTTGGGGTGGTGCATGGATATTATTATTATAACTATAGTTTGAAAATTAAAGACACATATATAATATTGATTTTTTTATGATTAAGCTTAAAATAGACTAGAAAATTATGTGTACTTTGATATGATCATCATGTAAAAAAGTAGAAACGATTATGTTACCAAGAAGAGGAGGCGGCAGCGGCGTCCCCGAGAAGAGGAGATAACAGCGGCGCCACCAAGAAGAGGAGGTGGCAAAGGGTATCATTGAGAAGGGGTGCCACGGACGGCATTGGCGTGTGACGGTGAGAATGAGTGAGATTGAGTGAGGTGTGTATGACTCTGTGACTTTGTGAGATACGATTTGTTGACTTGGTGAGAGTGAGTAAGAGTGGAGAATTGTGAGAAGGGTTTCTTTCTTTAGGTTAGGCCATTACTCATTAGGGTTTTTGTATGTTTGGGGGAAGGGGAATGAGTGTGTGCAGCGCTGTGTGGGGAAAGGTAAGGGAGCATGGGTATTATTATTATTATTATTATTATTATAAAATCCAAAAAATATCCAAAATTGAGCGGTTTGAAACGGGTTTTGGTTTAGATCGATGTGGTTTCACAGTTTTTTTTAGACCGGTTTGGATCTGAACACCCCTAAGTCTACAACACTCCTTTCAAGGTCATTTATGTCCTTAACGTCAGGCTTAAGGGTGACCAATGTGTCTTGCCAATATAAGGGGACAAGAGGCTCTTGATTCTTGGCCAAAAAGTAAGGTCGGACTCCCTCCACACCCCGGACCTTAAAAAAGTAATTCTTAAAATCATGAAAGGAATCATCGAAGATGGCAAAAACCTTCCGACCTTGAACAGCTCAGAAGGATATCCATCCTGACTTCTTCGTGGAACTATAGGGTTTTGTCGCAACAAAGAGATAAAAGAAAATATTCATAGAAGGTCGGACATCCAACTCCGATCCCGACATAGAAGCTGGTATATTTTCAAGAGTTAGGATGCAAGTAAGAAGGGGCCAAGTTGCACGACCACAGTACATTTATTTCAAAAGCAGTAAAAGAAAATCGAATACCTAGCTAGGTAAAAAAATAGCCATAGGCATAAAAGAATGGTCGCTCAGAGTCCTCTAAAGGGAGGAAACACACCCTCTCTTTCGAATCGGGCACCACAAATTCATAATTTCTCTCATCTTTACTGTTCTCCCAAATACTATAATTCCTACGAAACTCCTAACAATACTTTCTATCGGTCACAGGAACACAAGAAAAGACAGTAATATCTACCCAAGCTCGAAGACTAGGAGGGACTTTGGTCGACATACTCGAAAGGACAGGGTGAGTCACAAAGGCTATACCTACAAATGCAAAGTAAAAAATTATTACTAAAAGAAGTTGGACCTCGCCCAAAGTAAGTCG
This sequence comes from Arachis duranensis, assembly GCF_000817695.3. Lineage (NCBI taxonomy): Eukaryota > Viridiplantae > Streptophyta > Magnoliopsida > Fabales > Fabaceae > Arachis > Arachis duranensis. Next base: position 16,438,426 of record NC_029780.3, on the reverse strand, counting down.
AACAAAGTCAACAAAATTAGGAAAATCCATTTTCTTCACATTTTCTCTGAAACAATCAAATGGTGTCCTTTCTATGCAATATCATTGCATAGCAACGACACCATCTGGGGGCAATAGAACCCACGGTGACAGACAAAAGCAACACAGTTCAAAGCAAACATTTTTCTTTTTTGCAAAACAACTAGAAGATAGCAGTTTTAGTCTCAGCATTTTTTTGAAAGAGGGAAGAGAAGAAGAATTGCATCCTCACAAGAAACAGTTTTTTTTTCACAATCTTCACACATAGACAAGAAAGACTCAGAATCACAAGACAAGTATTCAAAACAAGTAAAGAACTAACCTTGAAGGAGATGCGAATCAAAGGTGGGCATGTCAATCAGCAAAAACACGAACGTCCCTTTCCTAAGACAGAGCTCTAGAAAGAATAAGAAGGAAACATCTCAAAACTGAAGCCTCTAGAAAAGCAAGAAATTGAAAGGAAAAACGAACACTGTTTCACAAAGAGAGTAGAAACAAAATTATTCTAGAAATGTAAAAAGAGGAAAAGGAGAACAGATAACACCTTATAAAGGGAGACAGGGGCATAGCCGCCGTTACTACCCTCATCAAAATATGCGTGGAATCCAAGAGAAACTGTCGCGTAACGTTTGTTCCCCATTTAAAGGGGGTAACGTTCAAAATTTCAAAAACAATCAGGTGACCAACGTCAAAGTCAAAATGCTTGGGCCCGACTTCTCTAAAGTTTGGACTCAAGTAGAGAGGCACTGTTCATACCTTGGTCCAAAACATTAAGCGAGACCCAATACAGATAAAGGGCCCAACCTTAGAAGGTGGCCTCTATCCCATACCCGACCTCTAAGAGGTTGGACACCGATAGAGGGGTCCAGCTCTACTTGCCCAACCAAGTAACTACCTCGAATATCCCTCCGGTACATCTAAAAGGGAGATCTTAACAGACTCCCAAGATAAAGGAAACATTTATCCATCAATAAAGATGGAACTACTCCAACAAAGGTGGTTACTGACTCTACTATAAATACACTGACACTCCTCAGGTATAAGGTACGTTCTAATCTACTAAAAACCTGTCTAAAGTCCTTGCTAACTTAAGCATTAGAGTCTCTTGCAGGTACGACCCCCACCTCCGCACGAGGAAATCGGACAGGTGGCACCTCGGCACATCAAGTCGGACGTTGCCATACAAAAGAATTTGGACCTCATGTCCAAGCACAAATCAACGTTTCAGATAACCCTCGAAACACATCATATTTAAATAACAAATGTATTTATTTATTATTATATATGAAATAATTAAAAATTATATTTTTTAACTAATTTTTTCCATTAAAATTTGTTCATGTCTTTTCAAAAAATAAAAATTAAATTAATCTAAAAATATTAAATTTTAAACATTATTATTAATTAAAAAAATAAATGGTTCTTTATAATTGATTTTAATGACAAATTATCAACAAAAAAACACACATGAACTATCAAAAACCAATTTGTTGAGTGGTCTAATAACACATCAAGTTAAAAAAAAGCTAGTTATTAATGGTAAATTACAACAACTAATTTATGTTATTAAAATAGAACAAAATTATGTCACTTTCTGCTGGTTTCATAATTGATACAACTTCATTTAAAATATTTAGATGTATTGACAAACGCTTAGTATCATTAATCTAAGCTAAATACATAAAATTTATACGTGTGGATATTTTTTTATCTATATAGTATTAGAATATCATAATTAGGGAACAAAATCAGAAAAATATTAAAGAGGGTCAGAAAAAATTAATGTAATTTATTAGGATATTATTTCATAATTAGCGTACTCATTAGCATACTCTTGGTCTATATATTGGTAAGAACCTTATAATCACAAGTGAGAATGATAACAAATGATATTTTTCTAAATAATTCTTCTTTTCTTTCCTAAACCCTTTGTACCATGGTAACATGGTATCAGAGCAGAGTTAGGTTTTAGAAACTCAAAATCAACCATTTTTGACGAATTGACATTACAAATTGCAAATATGCTAAGCAATAGTCTTAGCATGCGATCATCACAAACCAATTTTGACAATTTGTCAATTGGTTTCAAATTAAATGGAGATAATTATCCATTATGGGCAACTCAGATTAAAAAGGAATTGGTGGAAGAAGAAAGAAGAAACACACCAAAGAAAATTGCTTTAAGATTGTGGGTTACCCAAATTGGTGGAAAAACAATCCCAAGTCATCGAGAAATCAGAGTAAGGGAGCAGCCACTGTGAGCACTCCAGGGCCCAGAGGTCACCAGTAGTACTGGCGAGGCCAGAAGAGAGGAAGCAAGTCGCGATAGTAAGACAATAGCGGTGGTAAGGGCAAGGACTACTCCGCGACTCAATATGAAAGGGAGACCCAAAATCTGAATCCAATTAAAAAAATAAATGAATGAATTTTCGATTGGGGGGCCACTACTAGAAAATTAGTTATTACAGATGGATATTTTCGACGAATTTTATTCCACGGAAATACAGACGGAATTTGCGAGAGATTTTTTGTCGGAAACAAAAAAAATAAATTAGCATAAATTACAGATGGAAAAAAGAATCTGTCGATAATTCTGTCGAAAAAATTAATTTTTTCGTGAAAAATGATTACCGACAAAAAATTCGTCTGTAATTAAATGAACAAAAATGATGCATTTACAGACATAAAATCTATTTGTAATTTAAAATTTTCTGTCGGAAATATTAAAATAAAGTTCGGCGTTACGAACTCCTCCTCATTTCACATATTCTTCCCCCGCGCCTCCACACCCTCCCCTCCAAATGCTCTATTGGTGGCGCTTCTCAGCCTTGCACCACCGTCGCACCTTGCGCCACAACACCTTGCGCCGCCGCCACACCGAACCTCAATTGCACTGAACTTCCATTGCCTCGTCAAACCCCTTCTTGGCTCTTCTATATGTGTTGCTCATGTCGTTCCATTTCGAACCCTAATGTGCATTTCTCTGCCACCGTCTTCGTCGCCTTCGTCCCCATCCTTTTCACCTTCTCCTGCGTTCACTTTTTCTACCTTCGCAATTTTATAAAACAACAGCACCGATTGCTCATTCAGCGGCACTAACCATAACCAATGGTGTCCGCCGAGCAGCCATTGAAGAAGCAAAAGCACGACACTCTCCGGAATCCCCACTGCCACACCACCGCTGCTTGCACCGCCGCCACAATCTCCTCAAACCGTAGCTCGTCTGCCTACTTCTCCTCCTCCGCCTCTGTCACAGGATGAGGTCGTCACCAAGCAGAGGAACAAAGATGAGGTTTGAACCATGTTTTAGAGTTACCATCGCATCAAGCTCTTCTTGTCAAAGAACGAAGGTGATTTCATCCATGACCTTGAACAGAGCTTCTTCGCTCTAAAAAACACTTCATATTTCATTCTCTATCTTTTTTGAGGGTATAAATTTGAAATCAAGGTTAATGAATTTGAGTTTGTTTATACCATTCAGACCCTAATGTACCATTCTTCTCTTCCTCAGAATATAACGTTTTCTCATATCTTTCTAATTACCTCTAAAGGTAACAATTAATACCATTCAGACCCTAATGTACCATTCTTCTCTTCCTCAGAATATAGCATTTTCTCAAATCTTTCTAATTCAGTATTGCTTGCATCACCATTTGCAGGTCTATGTACTGGACTTGATATTCAACTTCCATAAGGTTTGTCCCCACAACTCCATGTCATGATTTATGTTAATAAACAAATAAATTGTAATAATAATTAGTTATTTCCATTGATTCTTCAAGGTGGCCACCCTGAACAAAAAATGCTATGTTTCCCTAATTCCCTTAATTAAATATTGTTTTGTGTTTTCAATGCTTGGTTCATTTGCCATAACTAAATAATCTTATAAGCGTAGATGCTTTATTTGAATTTTGATCTGAGCTATCATTTCATGTGTATAATATTGCCTGAAATTTATTCCCAATCATTAATAATGTGTCTTGCTTCATGATGCAAAACTAGAAAGAAAAAGCTAACATAGACCTTAATCATGCTAACGCGATGATCTTCACGGATAACAAATGGATGTAGTTTCTTAGCAGAATAGAGAATTAGGGGAATAACAAGGTACTTCCAAGTTTGCAATGATAAAAAGGTAGATCAGTTTCAATTGATTTGATAATTTTTTTTCCAAATTTTGAACCATAAAAATGCCATGTTACAAAGGAGAATAATCTGAATAAGATATGTTTCAAGCATTAGGAAATAAATTAAGTACAAACTCATGACAAATTGCAAGTTTACATTTAGAGAAAGTTTACATTTAATATACACTATACACCTAGCATGATTGAAAAGAAATAGGAAGAGTCTGAATCAATTTGTAGCCCTTTATTCTAGTGCCAGTGAATGCAGTAAAGTAATGAATGCATATAAATAGAATGAACCTGTGCGTACGTACGTGTGTTTTTTTGTTTGTATTTTTTGGGATGGAGAAATTGAATAGTAGAGAAAAGTATAATAATGGAAAAGTTTGTTATTTATTTGCTTCAATGGCAAAAGAAGAATCAAACTGGAGCTTAGCTTTAACAATTCAGTTTTGAATCAATGGGAACCAAAATTCTAGATATGAGAATTAAAATACTTGAAAAGTGAGGTAATGTTCTTTTTTTTAATTTACCTTTAATTAAAGTTGGTTTATAATTATTGTTTGGAGAGTGAGGCCACTTTTACCTTTGATTTTTTTACATTGGTTTTGGAATTTGCTTCTAATGTGTTTTGTTTAATTTATAATATTTTCTGTTTGTTAATTTATTCCAATGCTCCTATTGAAAGTGTAAACCGACGGTTCACTTCAATGACTTATGATCAGAAAAATGACGATTCTGTTTCTGAAATCCAATCACAGTTTGCCTAAACCATATTTGAGCTATTAGAACCTGAGAACTACATGGTAGTAAATAAATCTTGATTGCAAATTTCACTTAATGTACCTCATAGATAACTATTTCCTATTGTTTCAATCTGTGTCAAGTTTCATTCCATATTGCGAAGCTAAAGGTGCTGTGCTTTGCATCACTTGTGCTGGTTCTGGCCTATATGTTGACTCCATATTGGAAAGCCAGGGCATAATTGTCAAAGTTCGTTGCTTAGGTATCTTCTGGTGCAAAGAATTCCAAAAGAAATGGAGGATTTAGGTTAATATGATGCTGGTACCCTTGTATAAACCCTTACTTTTTTCATGCTGCAGGATCTTAAATACTATATGCTAAAGAAAGACGTCAATCCTTGTATCTTTGGTCCAGTAGAGAAGCAGAGATGGTCTTATGCCTGTGCAAAGCAAATGACTGATAGGCTAATATAAGGTAAATAATATATTTTTTTCTCTTTTATGGTTAGCTATAATTAGATTTTATTTTCTTTGTTAACTTAATTATATTGCTGTGCAAAACTATAGCTGAGCATGCAGAGAATGGCCTCAAGTTCACAATTGTGAGACCCTATAACTAGATTGGCCTAAGAATGGACTTCATTCCCGGTGTGGATGGACCATGTGATGGTGTCCCCATAGTTCTAGCTTGCTTCAGTAATGTAACATCAGCTGCCTGGTTCTGTTTCTAGTAAATGTCTTTCATGATTTTGATACATATCAGCTACTTGAGATGTTAATTCTCTTTTGGGTCCTAAAGATATGAACTGAACTAGCCCAAACTCTAAAGGGGTGAACAGGCATTGGATGCTAAAAAAATTTAATTTTTTCAGGTACTACTATTTCAGCACATGGATGATTTGGTCTTAGAGAACATTTGTGACCGTGTGCAAAAAGCTGGGATGATGGAGAGCAGTAGCAGTAGAAAGAGCAAGTTTGCAGATGAGATAAGTAGAATTAACACAGGACCTCCTTCACCAACTTCATCTAATGAATCCTATGTTACAAGTTAATTATTAGAGCAGCGAAAATTGTTCAAATGAGTTAGAAAATTGAATAGGAGTTGCTTGTAGCATAGGTCTTTTAATTTACTAGTATGAGAAAAATTATTTAGAGCCCTTTGGATACCCATTAACAACTTTTAATTTACTCAATACACTTTGTTGATGAATGGTTGTTATCTATTTTTATAGGTGATGTATCAATACACTTTGTTTATGTTTTGAATTATATTGACTTGTTTGTTTATAGTATTTTTCTTTTAGTTTGATAATACGATGAATTTGTTTATTTTTTGAAATATTATAAATATTCGAATAAAAAATAGATAAAAATTTGTATTTATTAAATTTATATTTATTTTGTATGAAAACAAGTTTATTTTGCAATGAAAAAATAAAAAAAAATTATTTTACCTTACCGACGGATTTTTAGATGGATTTTCTGTCTATATTTAGAGTTTGGAATGGTTTTCCAAGGTTCCAATTACCGACGGAAAATCCATCTGTAATTATCGATGAAAAATCTGTCGAAAAATTTGTCTATAATTACCGACGAAAAATCCGTCGAAAAGTTTGACGTTTCAGGGAAATGGATGGAGAACTTACAAAGGGAAAATCCGTCGGTAACTGGTAAAAATCATTCGATAATTTTCCGACGAAAAAAATCCATCGGTAAATAATTTTTGACGAGGCTTTTACAGAGGGACAAAATCCGTCGATAATTTTATCGGTAACCAAAAATCTGTCTGGAATAAAGACCAAATCTGTCTGTATTAAACAATTTTCTAGTTGTGGGCTACCGATACTATGACTCATGACCTCCATGATTTTAACAGCTTGACTATACCCTCAAAAGCCCATATTGAAACAGCTAGTGGAGAATTAATTAACGTTAAAGGAGGAGGCTCCATTACTTTTTCAAAAAATTTGAAACTAAAAAATTGCCTCTATGTCCATGCACTATCATCAAAATTATTGTCTATTAGTCAAGTAACAAAGGAACTAAATTGTGTGGTACTCATGTACTCTACTTTTTGTCTTTTACAGGACATTCTTACGAAGGAGATCATTGGGTGTGGTACTGAGCGAAAAGGTCTTTACTACGTCGATGAAGTATCACACCAGGGTCATGCCATGCTTGCTCATGGAACGGTTACTGGGCAACTTTGGTTATGGCATAAGCGTCTCGTACATCCTACATTTGGGTACCTCAAGTTTTTATTTCCTAGTATTTTTACAAGTAGCACTGAACCCCTCAAATGTGAAACTTGTATTCGTGCAAAAAATTACAGAGTTTCTTTTCCTCCAACCAACACTAGAGTCAATTCCAGTTTTCTCTAATACATTCTGATATGTGGGGTCCAGTCCCTATTTTCCATAATAATTTTCAATATTTTGTGTTATTTGTGAACGATTTCTCTTGCATGACTTGGGTATATTTTTTAAAACACAAATCTGAAGTGCCTGATAAATTCTTTGCTTTCTATCAAATTATTCAAACTCAATTCAACAAGAAAATCCAAGTACTTCACTCAGATAATAGTGGAGAATTTATAAACCAATGAATGCGCGATTTTTTTATAAAAAATGGTCTTATCCATCAAACTTCCTACCCAAATACACCCCAACAAAATGGTGTGGCTGAGCGGCGAAATCGTAAGTTACTTGAGATGACCCGAGCCATGCTTTTTGATGCACAAGTTCCAAAAACCTTTTGGCCTGAAGCTATAGCGACCTCTGCCTACTTACTGAATCGTCTATCTACCCAAGTTCTCCACCACACAACACCCTTACAAATCTTGGCTACTCAGACTCCAATCCCGCCTTCTAACCTTACCACCTCGAGTATTTGGATATTCTGTCTTTATCCATATCCCCAAAGTCAATAGAACCGAATTTGATCCTTGTGTAGAAAAATATATTTTCGTTGGATATGCTACACACCAAAAGGGGTATAGGTGCTATAATCCAATCTTTCATCGTATTCATGTGTCCATAGATTGTGATTTTTTAGAATCCAAATTTTATTTCAGCCGCCAACATAGCATTCAGGGAGAGAACAATAACGAACCACCAAGTTGGTTAAATAATATTTGTTGCCCAAAAACTGTTCAAACAGAGCAAGTAGATGGAGCTACCGAGCATACTTCACTCAACGTAGAAAATAACTTGGTACATACAACCAGTGAGAGTCCTGTTGAGAATGTCAGACAAAAGGTAAGTAATTGCCAATCTGATAATTTACTCCTTGTTTTTAATAAGGCCACTAACAATAACAGTATAGCACTGGAACATAAAGAACCAGAGCCTAATACCTTTAATGAGGCCACTAACAATAACAGAGGAATGCCTCCTAATCAGTACTCACCAGAACATGTTTCCCGTAACTCAAGATATCCGATAAGGATGGCTAGAGAAGGAATAGCAAATATTGCAAAGGCTTTTTCTACCACACTCTTGATAGAAGACATTCCAAGAACTGTCCGGGAAGCCAATGAGAAAGCTGAATGGTGAAAAGCCATGAATACAGAAATGGAAGCTCAAGAGAAGAACAGAACTTGGGAGAAGTGTATCCTACCGATAGGAAAAAAGTCAGTCGGGTGCAAATGGGTTTTCACCATTAAACACAAGGCAGATGGCACCATTGAATGGTACAAGGCAAGGTTAGTGGCCAATGGTTATATACAGACCTATGGTATCGACTACACTGAAACTTTTTCACCGGTTGCAAAGATTAATACTATCAGGGTGTTATTTTCAGTTGCAGCAAATGAAGATTGGCCACTCCATCAATTTAACGTTAAGAATACTTTCTTGCATGAAGAGTTGAAAGAAGAAGTGTACATGGAAGCTCCTCCAAGTTTCTCAACGGGATTTAGAAAACATGAAGTTTGCCGGTTAAAGAAGGCTCTTTATGGGCTTTAACAATTTCCATGTGCCTGGTTTGGAAGATTTACATTGGTCATGAAAAGGTATGGGTACAAGCAAAGAAACTCTGATCATACCCTTTTTTTGAAAAAACGGGGAGATTTAACCACTTGCCTAATAATCTATGTGGATGATATGATCATAACGGGAAGTGATGCTGACGAAATTACAAAATTGAGAAGGAACATATTTACAAACTTTGAAATAAAGGATTTGCGAAGACTAAAATATTTCTTAGGAATAGAGGTTCTACGTTCCAGCAAAGGAATTTTTATCTCTCAAAGAAAGTACATTTTGGACCTTCTGGCAGAAACATGAATGGTGAATTACAAACCAATAGATACGCCCATGCAAGTTAATCACAAGTTGAAGATAGCAGAAGGTGCCACCCTAGCAGATAAGGACAGGTACCAGCTGGTTGGGAAACTAATTTACTTATCCCATACTCGGCCTGACATAGCTTATGCTGTGGGAATAGTAAGTCAGTTTATGCATAAGCCACAAGAAGATCGTATGGAAGCCGCCATGAGAATAGTTTGATATTTGAAGGGAGCTCCAGGAAGTGGAGTCATATTAAAAAAGAATGGTCATTTGAAAGTTGAGGCATATACTGACGCAGATTGGGCGGGCTGGTTGCTTTACACTTTGGAGGCAACCTGGTAACTTGGAGAAGTAAGAAGTAGAAAGTTGTAGCACTTTCAAGTGCAGAGGCAGAATTTCGAAGGATCTTTAAACGCATAACTGAAGTATTGTGAATAAGAAAATTGATGAATGAAATTGGGTTTCCACCACAATTGCCAAGCCGGTTGAAATGTGACAACAAAACCGCAATTATCATTTCAGAGAATCCCGTACAACATGATAGAACAAAACATGTTGAGGTGGATCGACACTTTATCAAAGAAAAAATTGAGAATGGCATTATTGAGCTTCTATTTGTGAGATCAGAAGATCAGTTGGCTGATATTCTTACTAAAGCGATTTCAAGACAAGCCCTTACTAAAGTACTAACCAAGCTAAGTATTGGTGATCCCACTACTCACCTTAAGGGGAGTATTAGAATATCATAATTAGGAAACAAAATCAGAAAATATCAAAGAGGGTAAAAAAATTCAATGTAATTTATTAGGATATTATTTCATAATTAACGTACTCATTAACATACTCTTGGTTTATATATTGGTAAGAAGGTTGTAATCACAAGTGAGAATAATAACAAATAATATTTTTCTGAATAATTCTTCTTTTATTTCCTAAACCCTTTGTACCATGATAATATATAGTAGGTCTTTCAAAAAATAAAAGTATATATTATATTAAGTGAGTGGAAGGAAAGAGAAGAAAATAGAATGAAGGTGGTGAGAGAAGACGGAGTGTCTGTTGAAATGTGGGAGGCATTGAGAGAAAGTGAGTTAAAAAAAAAAGAAGTAAATAGATGATAAAGACATTTTAGACATTTTAAATTTTAAGTAAAATTTCAATAGAATAGAATTTTAAATTAAACCTATTTGAACTGAAATTGATTTTGAGAGAAAACAATGGAATTAAATTGAATTCCATCTATACTAATTTAAATATTTTTATTTGAAATACTAAAATTGAATTCATTTTTCATAGAAATTAAATTTTAAAAAATTTTCAAACACCTTATTAAAGTATGTTTTATTTGTATTTGTATTTTTATTTTTAATATTTTTTATTTTTTAAATTTTATAAAAAAAATAAATAAATAAATTTTTTTATTTATTTTTTTATAAAATTTAAAAAATAAAAAATATTCACAAACCAAACAAAAATCAATAAAAAAATCCATCGACTCAACGTTTTAAATATTGACAAAAAAAAAGAGGCAAAATTAATTTTCATAACCTCAAAACGGAAATTTCGATCGAAGAAGAGGCTTGAAGAATATAATGGATGCAGAGAGAAATAAATAGAGAGAAGATTCAGCCACTCAAGGTTTTAAAGATCGACAATAAGACAAAATTAGGTTTTCAAACATTAACTCAAAAATTCGGATGGAAATAGAGGCTCGATGAATATAATGAATATAGAAAGAATACGAAATCTCGATTAATGGTTGTAAAAGAATAAATAATAAATAATTAAAAAAAGATTAATTCTAAATTTTTATTTTTAAATAATGTATAAAAAACTATTTTAGAAAGTGGCCACTCACATAAAGTAAAACTAATAAATAATTTGATATGTTTAATTCGATTATTTAATAGGCCACAGATTTGTTACTATCACTTTTATGTGGGAGTAAGGTTAACCAACATAAAAATATTTATAAATTAGATCCTGTGTTTTTGTTTTCGGAAAAATCAATAATTAAAATTTGTCTCTCTGTTTTTTACTTTTTATATTTTTTTTCTCGTTCAATCAAAATTTTTAAGAGATGAATCAGTTACTTCTACTAGGGTTTATCATTCATTCTTCACCTTTCTCCAAATGAGACAATCCTTTTTAGTATTCCTCTTTTCCCCTTCTCTTCGTATATATTGCCGCTTTGTTCTTCTTCTTCACTACTAACTTCGGTCTCGGTCCTTCTCTCGCACCTCTGCCCTTGCGAACTACTCTTGTAAGGTTTTATTTTATTTTATTGTCTTTTCTATGAAAATTATGTGAATTTAGATGCTCTTGTTCTGGTAGGATTTCATGATAAATTTGAGACTCGATGCAAGTATAACTTGTACCTAACTCAGTATTTCTATCTATGTAAGGATCTATGTAAATAGACAATGCTTGTCCAGAACACATGTTTCTGACCAGTAAAGATTGATGAACTATTTAAAATTATTTCTCTTTAGTTGATAATGGCATAAGATGGTAAGCATTTATGAGGAATGCATTTCATGGCTTTCACTTGGTCCGTGAAGCATCCACCCTTATATCCGGAACATGAAATTTATCATGCAACATTTTAACTGGTGTCTGAAGTTTCGATAATGTTTGGTAGTATTTGATATAATACAAATGTTTTAGGAATACTGGTTTGAAAAAATCTTGAAAATAAGGTGTGAATTGTAGCAAGAGACATAAGTTGCTTGTAAAATTTGTGAAAATTTAGATGTTAGTAAAACGAGAATGATGTTAATATTTTACCTTCAAGATGGTGTAAGATGGTGTTTCTTTTTATAAACTTGTGTTTATTATGATGAAGTGCATGAAGAAACTAGGTTGCAGTTCCTATATTCTCTAATTGTAATAAAGTATTGAGTAGCACTTTGTTTCTTGTTTGCATTTAGAACTTGTACCTTTGATTTTTTTTTTATCATTATTTTCTTTTTGTGCTTAATTTGTGACATGCTGTGATTTTTAGAATTTTTTGGTTTTGACAGAGGATATACTCATAATCTGAACTGCTTAATGCTATTTACATGCTTTTATCTCCTTTTTGAGAAGCTGTTCTTTTAGACTGTGGAGCAAATCTGATATTTCATGTGCTATCTTGGTTTATGTATACCATATGTATAAAGTGATGCACTAAAACTAAAAGGACTATGGTTATTACTTGCATTGTATAGCGACGGTGATGATGAATTTTTTGACCGCACAGAGAAAACGTCTTCTCGCCAGAAGCCTGGTGAAAACCAATCTATTGAGACTGCTGATACTCTTCTGGATAAAAAAGATGCCATTATCCAAGAGATGAATGAGAAGAAAGAGTTTCTTATAATTGAAAAGAATAAGATGTCATCAGAGTTTGCCAAACAAGATGAAGTTGATGATTCCCTTGATGCTTACATGTCTGGACTTTCATCCACAACTTGGTAAGAGTTATATTTGTTTGCTTTTTTTGGTTGCTTGCTTATATTTGCACATATTCATTGTATGCAATTGTGTGCTTTGATGTGTTTGGAAGTAATGCTAGAAAATGAGTTGTCTCGTTCCTTCAAACTCTAACTTTATGTGCAATTATAAGTCTTAAATTGGACATTTCATTAGCACACGTTAGCTTATCCTTGCTGATTTTGTTGTTGTTGTTAGTTCAAGACAAAAGTGTGCAGCTTGAGAAGGAATTGTCAACTCTTTAGTTCGAGTTGGATAGGATTTGCTACTTATTGAAGATTGTTGACCCAACAGGCGAAGCTGTCAAGAAAAGGAAGTCGAAAACACAAGAACCCAAATCAAACAAATCTCAAGAAGTTGCCTCTAACTTAAAAAAGAAACCACAAGCAAAAACCCAGAAAATCAGTGAATCTTGTAATAAGGTCGATAAGAAGAAACCACTTGTGGAAACCCAGAATATCAGTGACACTTGTGCAAAGGCAGATAACTCCATACAAGAAGGGAAACCTAGAGATGCAACTATGGATTTGGACAAGTCAAAACCTGGAAGTGACAAAGTGGAGGGTGAGAATGTTGTATACACGGTTCCAAAGCCCCAGTGGCTTGGGGCTCTAGAGGACAGGGTTACAGATGATAACCAACAACCAATAGCCCATTTGCATGATACGGACGAGTCCAACCAGTTCGTTGACTATAAGGACAGGAACAAAATTTTGGGTTCAGGTGATGATGCAAAGACTAGAGAATCTAATATTGAGTCTACTGCTCCTGGTTTGATTTTAAGGAAAAGAAAACAAGTTGAGATGACAGGTGCAAATAGTAATGATGTCACTCGGCAATCGACTTCTGCTCCTGTGGGTGAAAAAATGGCTGAGGATGCTGTGGCTTTATTATAAAGCACAAAAGGGGATTGTATGCAACTGATGATGTGGAAAACCAAGATGAGGAGAAGAGGAAGCCTAAAAGAGTGCTTGGGCCTGAGAAACCATTATTTTTGAACGATCAGACAGATGACACATGGGTTCCCCCTCAAGGTAAGCATAATTGGTTTCAATGTCCTTACTATATGATTGGATTGTCATTTTTTCAGAATGTTCATATTTTCCTATATCGTGTGTGCAAGACAATCAGGTGATGGACGAACTTCTTTGAATGACAAATATGGCTACTGAGCAGATTTATGCATAATGTTGCCGATTTCAAGAAATAATGGATATCGAGGGAGGATTTGGAAGAACCTGGTAAGATTCATTGAACCTGCAGAGTTGGTTGGACAACTCATTGACCTGCATCCTTTTATCAATTGGAAGTGGAAGGATGACGATGAGGTTACTTGGTGTTTAAGTTACAACAGTAGTGTATTTAGCAGACATGGCAAGTTGAGATGCACTTTACCATTGGTACAGCCACAGGATATCAGAATGCTACTAACAAGTAACTTTCTCGTTTTTTTCTTTTTTTTTTTAAAGTACAGAATGGAGTCATTTGGAAAACAATTTTGTTGCTGCCACTGTAAAAGTTTATTTGAAGTAGGTGTGTGGTGTTAAGAGGATTAATGGAGGGCTCCATTGTTATAGGGAAATGACATTTCAATATTTCATCATCTTAAAGGTGGTTTGCAAACATAGATGCTTATGAAAAATCTTCATTGTTTTTCCATATGCATGAAGATGTTTATTTAAGGAAGGAAAGATGAGTACGTCATTTGGTCTCTGAAATTTCATGAGCTAAAAAGGGCTCATATTCTTTTTCTATTTTTGGTGCATATAATGTCTACAATAAATTATCTTAAACATGTTATAAAATAATAAAAAAGAATGTTTCTTTTATATTTAATTATTTACAAAAGAAAGCTTGTAGAAAATACACATGTAAAACCTTATCTAAGGTACACATTCGCTATTCTCTTGATATCAAAGATGGTCTTGCAACTATCCCTGGGATAGTTTTCATGGAGACTTGTGAGCTGAACTTATTCGTAGATTTCTTCCCAAATTTTTAAAATTAATAACTACTACACTCACTAACTAGCAATGCCAAGCTTTATCCCTTGGCTATTTTTTTCTTGAAAGCATCATGGTTGCAAAAGCTACGAAAGCTTCTATCTGGTGTTAAGGCATATACCCTCAAAAATTTCAGTGGGACGAGTGAATTTATATTATCATACCAGACAAGAGTCTTCCTCAAGACCCTGGATCCCTTCAAAGATATATAATGCCACTGAGGAACGGGTTGTATTGCGAGCACATTCGGAAGAACTGTTGTCGCTATTATGCACATGTCGAAATAACTCAGAATGCAGTCAATAAACCCTAAAAAAAGAGTCCATGCCCTACAGAGGGCTGCAGAAAGATCAGTTGAAGAAATATGGTGACTCTAAAACTTTCCTTAGGTCGAAGTCTCCCCGTTCCGATAATGAGGGGAACATTAATGTTGAGAAAGATCCCTGGAAGCTCTCCTTTAACTGCTCACAAATAAGAACAGGTTAACAGATCTAGCAATAACTTAGAAATTACAAAGAGGCTATTTATACAAATATAAAATAAAATAAATTAACCATTAATATCAACCTTTGCATCTAGTCACATAAGTTTCCCCATCTACTAAAAACATAGAATGGTTTTTCCCGCGATTTTTTTTTTGAGAAATTTAAACCAGGTTTCAGGTTGCAGAAAACAAAGCACAATACCAAAAGAAGTATCCACTATTTAATTACACAAATAAGTATGAAAATACCAATGAAACTAAAGATAATAAAATCAATTTCCCCTCAAATATTCCCAAGAATACCAAAGATTAAAAATAATAGCATATCATGTAAATGACGTTAACATCTAAACCATACATTTTTCAGTATTGGGGTCTCATAGGGTTCAACAAACTTCTCTCTGAGTATTCTGTTCATTCTATCCACATCACACGAATGTGTCCAATATGAGTCATGAACCCCTAAATGTATGAACAGAAATCACTCCTTGTAAGCATTTTAATCATTATAAATCAAATCTGAATGAGAAGAACCTAACTAGCAAAAACCTGCAAAATTCAAGCCTTCTTTTTTGCAGGCCACCGCAGCCATCATCATATGAGTACCATCAAGTGAGTGAACAAAATTTGAGGGAAATGCTGTCCTCTGCCTCTTTGCCATGACCTAGAACATTTATAGAACAAAACAATTTCATATTATTGTTAAAAATTTAAATCCTAAGCTGTTATTTAGGTCATTGAAGAAGTACAAATTTCTGAATAGTTTCAATGTTATTTAGCTTCCCTATGTTTTGAATCTTGGTGTTATTTTCATATCATAACTTCTTATAAATTATAATCAATAGAGATGCCTTGGGCAAAGCATAAAATAGTTAATAGATAAAATCTAATTGCCTCCGAAGTAAATGATCCAAATATCTATACATGATGTTAAGCTTACCTTATCTGTTTCTCGTTGCGATGTCAACATCTGAAGTGAAGTTTTGACCTGTAACCCATCACATAATAATAGCATTAACCTATATAAAGCCATAAACTCAGAATTTGAGGGTATATTTGGCATGGAGAATTTTGGAAGGGATGATGAATTGAGGTTTAAAGTAAACAATATTTTGAAGTTCTTTTTTAAAAATTGAAAGAATAAAATGATAATCCTCCATCCAAACATATCCTGAGAAATATATTTCATGAAAATTCTACTATATTTACAATATGCCTTCCAAATTTCCGGTAAAGTTGCACAACAGGAAGTCCAAGAGGAGTGGTCTAGTGGACTGGCTGATTTTCAGATGCAATTACCTATTCAAGGTCATTGTCATACCAATTCTGTTACTAATACAACGACGACAACAAAAGGACGAAACAAGAATCAGAATATGTGCATCACACATGTAGGTAGAAGAAAGATTGTAACATACTTTTGCATAGTCACAAAGCCATTTCATAATATTCCGTGCACCTTGAAACATCTCCTCCAAGGTAGTTAAGGAGACCTCAGGAGGAAATGAGATTAAACAAGCAATACATGTTATGCTACAAGGATAATATATATCTATAATACAGAATTATTTTCACCCTCTCACCTTTGCAGCATAACAAGAAGTGCCAAAGAGTTCGTCATCATCTAAATCGGATTCTCTTTCTTTCAACCTCCTCTTTATCTGCTCCCGCGCACCAATGTACGTGACACCATATACTAATGTCATCATTGTCTGCTTAACCAATTTTCTATCCATCTAACAGTATACAAGATCATATCAAAATCAGCTTCTACACGAGAACAAAAAACAATAAATAAACGAACTATAATTGCTGATTAGAAAATTTATTTTCAAATGCCTTAAGAACCTAAGATTCCAGATGAAATTGTAACTTATTCTTTCAAAAAATACGAGATTACATTTATGCACCAAGTAACACCAAAAGGATGGCATAGAACCTGATTAACTAGTCTCCTTGCATGTAGGGTATCGAAAAATATTGTAGGATCTTCCTGAGCATCCTTTTGCATAATGTGCAATACTCTGCATGAAAATGACATTTGTAAGACTGAGTTGTTTATTAGGAATTTTCTCTCTTTCTTGAGAAATTTCAAACCCGAAACTTAAATTAATTTAACCTTTTTTTTTTGTTCTTTTTAAGCTCTACAAATATTAGAATATGATCAATATACACAAATAAAATGCAGATTAAGAAAAAGCATAATAAATGTAGTGTGGAGTAAAGGTTGTCTATTGAAAAAGAGTAACGAGGAGAGGTAAATTATGACAATATGTTAAATACCTAAGAAAAGTGAAAAACTCCACCTTAAAAAGGCTAGTTCGCAAGGACAGAAGTGCGAGAGAAAGACCGAGACCGAAATTAGCACATAAAAACATAAAAGTGGGAGTAACAAATCCGTGGTCTATTTTATAAATACAACTAGCGAAATTTTTTTTGAAATTACAAAAAAAATTGTAAAAAATTTCCTTTTTAAGCAAAACCAATAAACCTACACTCTCCGCCGGTGCCCACTTACCCAGTTGCTTTACACCCCATCACCATAAACTGATAAACTAAAAAAAAAAGGTAGTGTTAAATTCAGTTTAGACAGTTGTTACGTAAGTCTTGCAGAGAAATGAAAGCGTTAGGCCTTGTTGCTGCTCGTGCCCCAACGGGGTTTACAACTTCTTTCCACGAACCTAAGCAGAAGCCTCTTCGGAACAATCCGTTTTGCGTTTCTTGCTCTTCTTCGTCCAAAACGGTGCGCATCTTCCTTTAATTTTTTCACTTTTCTTCTCTTGCTCCCAATTCGCTTTGGAAATCTATGTTTCACGGAGCCTCTGTGCAGTGCACGGTAACCTAAGAATGTGAATTAATTGAATTGAATTCAGGTACAAGAACAAGCTAAAACTGCTGTTCTAAAATCTGAATACAAGCCCGGAGTGTTTGATGATTTTTTCCTCAATTTATTCCGCAACAAATTGGTACAGGTAATGAACATTTTTTTTCTCATTTGAGTTTACTTTTGATACCCGTAAAGCATTTTACAACCACATTCCTTCTTTTTTATGATTATTTATGCGATTAATATAAAAGATTTTTACTAATGAGATATTATATAATTAAATACATGTATAATACTATTTTACGGTGCATCAAAATTAAATTTTGTTAATTAGTGACATTGGTTGAGGTAATGCATAATAAGTTAAGTGCCAGCGTTAAGTCCTAATTGATTTAGGACACTTATTTAATTACACTGAAGTTTTAATCATGTTACCTTACCTTACTGTGATAACTGATAACTACTGTTGAATTAGAGATGTTTAGAGATTTACAATTTGTAAATTCAGAGAATTTCAGAAACCAAATTGGATATTACCTGAAAATTCGTTTTTTTTTTAGTTGTTGCATCATAGATTTATACGTGGTAAACTGTTTTGTACCGATTGTAACAGGAGGTAGGATGGGACTCACAGAGACCTGGATATGATGGGCTTATCGAAGTTGTGAACCGTCTAATGATGAAGGGCAAAACAAATTCTGATACCATAGAAGCAGCGGTACTTTCTTTTTTGTTTTTGTTTTTGTTTGTTTGTTTATTTTTTTTTTTTCAATGTTGTCCACCAGTCATCCTTTTGGAATTAACCTAAACATTCATCTCTTTCCTAATTGGAAGTCTTCCTAATGCGCAATAAAAGGTTTGGGTGCAATTTTTTGAAATTATTTTATATTATAAACTGACCAAATAAGAATTTATCATTTCCAAGATAATGATTGCCATTGCCCAAGATTATAACTTGTAAGAATAAAATTCTACTACTGTTTTTACCAAAAAAGTTTGGCAAGTGCCTTATAAGACATTAATCCTTATATTTATATGCATAACATAGGTTGTCAAATTTATACTATTTCACGCAAATCTATGTTCTTATAAATTCTAGATTGTCATGTCCGCTGGCTTGCTTTTGTGACTTGTGACAGGTACGAGTATTGAGGGCTCTGTTCCCTCCATTCCTTTTGGAGCTCTATAAAATCTTTATAGCTCCTTTGGGAAGGGGCAAAATTGCTGCTATGATGGTTGGTGAGTCTGATCAGATACCAACTCATTTTTTTTTCCCATATGAATCACCTTCCATTCTTTATTCATGCCTGATCTTCCCCTGAACATAATAGGCTAAGAAACTTGGTTAGATATCCTAAAATGTTTTGGGTTTGAAGCAAGGGTCACCGCACTGACTTGTCAATGGCTCATGGGCCCATGCAAAGTCAATTCCGTGGAGCTACCGGATGGAACCTTATGTAGTAGTGGGGTGATTACCTATACTTTTGCCTGTGCTTGATCTCTCTGGCTGTGCTTGGTAAGTTTCTTGGACAGAAATACATAGACACTGGCAGAGACAAAATATCTTTGTCCCAACTCTCCTTGTGTTTTGGTAAATAAAAAATTGGCAAATTTTGTCTCTGGTGAAAAGATATTTTATTTCGTTTTGTATCACTTTGTTTTCTAGAAATAGTTGTGTCTCTATTCTGTCATAAGAAAGTTACCGAATCAGCCACCTTTGAGTTTTGTAAACTTGAAGCAATACTCTTTATAATCTTAGATGTGTTGTATAAGTGATGCATTTTCAAAATCTTGAAGGTGTTTGTGGAGAGATGTAAGTACTTGGAGGAAAGCAAGTGTGTTGGTATTTGTATCAACACTTGTAAGTTTCCAACTCAGGTTAGTGATACTTGAACATTCTCACCCACATTTTGTTTTTCACATTAATCTTTCGAGATAGAATTATTATGCCGCACTATTTCAATGATTTAGTCTGAGTCCTTTTTTGATCTAGACGTTCTTCAAGGATCATATGGGAGTTCCATTACTTATGGAACCCAATTTTGCTGATTACAGCTGTCAGGTAAGTATTGTATAATCTCTTCTGGATCTCCATTTTATGAGATAAACCTTCCCATCATAAATTTCTTACCATGTCCAAATAAATTTGCAGTTCAAATTCGGAGTTCTTGCCCCACCGCATGAGGACGATAGTGTCTTGAAGGAACCTTGCTTGGAAATATGTCCGAATGCAGCAAAACGAAGAACAGTTGCCCGAAATATAGATGTAACTACGTGCCCGAAGACATAACTTCTGGTCAGGGGCTTTCAGAGCATTGATGTACATGGCTTCAAAATACCATGCACATTATTGCCCCAACTTGTCTTTGAGCAAGGAACTGAGGTTATGGATATTCTTGCTTCATAGTTGTAAATTACTTTTTAAGTATATATACAAAATTTAAGAAACATTTTTTTTTTGTATTTTTAACAAGTAATCTTGGCGAAACGCTTTTTACATTTAAGAAAAACAAGTTAAAACACAGACCGAATACAAATTTTATCTCATATAAGTCGAACTGTCATAGTTTGTATGTCTGAATTGCTCAACAACTAAAGTATGAAACCTTGATACTTGATAGCATAAATCGCCTATACCTAAATTATTTACGTCCGCACATGTATCACAATTTATCAATATGTGGCGTTCAATCATTTTGAAATCTAAAACAAATGCTTCCAATAATGGCGACAAAATCAAATATGATGGACAAGTCTCATACCTATGATGCAGCAACCTCAACCTCATTTCCAATTTTCTAAACCCAATCATGATTCAATGAGTTCAAGTGAGATTAACTCTGAACAAGTTAAAAACATGCAATATAATGAAAAAAAAAGGAATATATCCTACAAATTCATTTTATAATCTCCAAGGATCTAACCAAAAAAAATTATGATCTCCAAGGGAATTGAAGGAAGATTCTAACCTATTGCCACCCGAAGGAACATCAGTCTCAAGAAAAAATATATATGTAACAAATCGCATGCTTTAGACTTGTATAGAAGCTCAAGCAGCAAAGGTTGTTACTTTAAGATTTCTTAGGTCTCTTTGAAGTGCCTTCTCTCTTATCAGCCTCCGCAGATTTCTTCTTGTCTTTCCTTTCTCTCTTCTTCAATGCAGTCATGTGGGCCTTTAATATAGTTGCATAAGAAGCTTGAAAGCGCTGATGATCCTTTGTTCCAACCTTTCCAATTAATTACCCGAAATTTGGAATATCAGAAGTGGAAACAACATATATGCAAATTAAAAAGTTGATATAAAAAAGTTAAAAAAAGATAACTACTAAGTGACATCAAGTTCAAAGATGTTTATCAAGAAGTTAGACTTCTAACTGCAACTCATCATCACTTAGATTTATACTCCTGTTTTGGTTCTAATGCTATTCCCACAGATCATGTTGTTATGGTCATCAACTCGTCGTCCATGCTTCGATCTAAATATTTGAACTACTATTAGACAGTATTCCCAGAGTGTATGAAACTCAGTCATTGAATTTTTACAGAGCAACGTGTTTCTCATTAATAAATCTGAATACTTGCATCAAAGAACTCCACCAATTACCCACCAAATTCATTCCTCTGGACATCTACCACATGGAAACTCTTCTGAGGGCTGAGGTCGTGAGGTAATTCATTTAAGTGAAGTGCCAATAATGGCAATAAGATAGCATGAAAGAACAACATTCGAAATAAGAAAAAAAAAAGGCTAACAATAGAAGAAAAATGTTTTGCAATCTAAAACTCAAACAGAAAAACATTCCACACAAGCAAGAAATAATGCAATAAATAAAACAAGTTTCACAGCTAAGAAGCTGTTCCACCATAATCACATCTCCGGTTCATTTTCACAGTCCAATAGAAAAACAAAGACCAGGTCATCTTTAAAAGAAATACAATGAAGACTGAAAGGAGGTCTTTGGCATATTCAGAACAAATCATACAGAATGGTTTCACATAAGTTGCAAAAAAATATACAATTGAATTGGTTTAGATCGATTTTGTGATCTCTACTTTTTCTTTATTGAGAATTAGTTTGAGATTCTACTTCTATGTCATTCTCTCTTTCACTTGATATCTTTCTGGTGATTAATCTACTCTAACCAAGAGCACTAAATCATTATGAATGGGATCGAAGAATAACATGCCAGGGGATTAGAGGAGTTTTATGCCTACAACTACTCAAAGGATAATCTAAGTTTACACTACTTGAAACTTGCATCACCAAGCATGAAGGTTCTGAAAGCAGACTGAGAAACCAAAATGACGAGTTCAGAATATACAAGAGATACGTACGGATGTAGAAATTGTCTTCTTCCCATTGGTGGCACGAATAAGGCATTTATAGTCAATCGCTTCACCAGCTGCGGCCATTTTATTCCTCACGGCTTTAGACTTCAAGGATGCTAAAGGCACACCAAGAACATGAAAAGGAGGCATAATGAACTAAATTCGGTTTGCAGAAATATAAAACCAAAAACATTTGATCAACCAAGAAGCCAGCACTAACACACACATACACACATCGTTTAAGTGTAACCCAAACAGAGCCCGTCTCGGTGCTGCGCTCGAACATGGTGGTGAGTTCATTGAGAAACGGATCTAGCTGTAGAAGAACCTAGTAAAAAAAAAAAAAATTCAAAATAGCAAGGGTTAGACTTCAAACAAAAAGATGTTAATTCTTGCAAAATATTGCATATTCATCAAGATAACATGCCGATTTTTCCAGCATACTCCGTATTTATTTTTTTTAAATAATAACGATAACAAAAAATGAAGGAAAAAAAAAACAGAATCGGTTTTCATGGTGAATCGTAACCAAAATTACAGGATTAGTCAAAGTAGATGATGAATTGTGTTATAGGGAATGGGAATGATTAAGGGATCAATTGTATTTGTGAGACGATCTGAAACTAGTTTGAAATACGAAACTAACTTGTAGACTGGAATTCACCGGGGAGAGAGAGAGAGAGTAGGTTACCATGGTTGATGGCTTAGGGTTGCAGAATGCAGTGCAGGTGAGAGCTTCTGATGTGGGAGCTGAACATGCAGTAGTCGCCTATAAGGCTCTTCAGTTCAAGGGATGAGAAGAACGACGATTACTGAATTAGCAAAAGGTTCAGAATTTCTAAAGTTTGAATTTTATTCTTGAGAATAAAGTGTGATATTTTATTATTTATTTTATAGGTAAAATTAAAATAAATATATAAAATTATTTAAAATTAAAAAATTATTATTTACCTTTTAAAATATAAATTTAAAATTTAAAAAATCTAAATTTTAGTTCTAAAGACAAGCAAGCATAAAAATAATAAAACAAAATAATACATACATTGAACGGACTTTTTATTTTAATAAATAAATTAAATATTTATGAAAATAAATATTTTTTTTATTTTATTTACATTATAAACAAGATAATTTTGTACGTATCTTATTTATTGTATAAACAAAATATCTTGTTTACGGTCTAATAAAAAAATCGTACGTTCAAGTTCTATGATGAGAATAAATATGATAATTGTACCAAAGATAAATAAAACAGAAAAAGAGTGGGAGATAACTGTTTGTTAAGAAAAGTTAATGGGGTAAATAGTAAGAGTAGGAGAAAATTGTTAGGCAATTGTTAAGAGAGGTTTGCCAATTGTTAGGAGAGGTTAACGAGAATAAATAAGTGAGAGATAACCATTTCAATTCTCTTCTCATTTTTTTCTATTTTAGTTATCGTACATCAACTTCATGCTTCCCATCTTTTAAATATATTCTCATACAACAAACGAAATTTAAATATATTTCAAATTTTTACATACTTCCATACTACAAACAAAATTTGAAATATAATTATATTTAAATTATATTTTAAATTTTTATGTACTCTTATGCACCAAATGAAATTTGAAATATATATAATTTGAATTTAAAAATTAATACTCAAGAGTACATAAAAAAAATTTAAAAATTTGGTCAGTTAGAAAAAAAGTAATCGTATTAATAGTGGTGCACTTATGTGCGTTCACGTAGACGAGTTGAGTGCTTATTTTTAATGGAGAGTCCATTTTTTCTATCATTTAAAATGGACAATTTATCATTATTTAAAATCGTCCATCTACAGTATTATTTACGTTCCATTTTTAAGAATTTTGTCCAATTTAAATCATTAATATTTTTTATTATTTTTAAAAATTATATTTAATTATTTATGAATATATATATCTCGTTTACAGTATAAACGAGATAACATGTATCTCGTTTCCACTTGTTTACAGTATAAACGAAATATGAAAAGAATATTTATTTTGGTAAATATTTTTTAAATTATTTATTTCACTAATTATTATAATTTATTTATTTATTAAAATAAAAAATCTTACATTGAACAATGTGAATAACAATTTAAAAAAAGAAATTAAATTTTAGATTTTTAATCAATTAAATAATTATTAACAAATTTTAAAAGTTAAAAAATTAGAATTAACACCTAAACATATTCACACTAAGCACGATTATTCCTAATCACACCATAATTACGTTTTTGACATCCGCACCAGTTCCTCTCACATCCATGACCATTATTCACCATCGTTGTCGGAGACGGCCGGTGAAACGTAAAAGAACATCGCCGTTCCTCCTTCCCGCCGCACCAACTTCTCCCCAAATTAGCGCCGCCGTTGTTCATCCCACCAGCTCTCTCACCGGCGTTGATCTCCCTCTATCCGGACACCATTATCGCCTCCCAACTCTTGTCGTCGTCGCTCCTTCAACCACCAACCCCGCTCATCACCATCGTTGCTTCATCGGACACCCTTATTAATGTGTTTGGGGTTGTATACGTGGCACCGCTACTGCTGCCTCGTGATTCATGGGCGGCGCTGCTACTGTCTCGTCGTCGTTCTCCTTGTTGTTGTGGTTCCCCTCTTCCTCCTCTTCTTTTTCTTCCTTCTCCTCTTTCTCTCCTTCCTCTTCTTCTCCTTTTTTTGTTGGATGTGGATGTTCATTTTACTAGGTATATGAATGGTTATTTTCATTTTAAAGTGGATGTTCATTTAATTTGGATTGGATTTATGTAGATACAATAAAATTTTCTAAATGTTCATTTTACCAGCTATATAGATGATTATTTTTATTCTAAAACGATGACTTGATGAAGAAGAAGCTCGGTGAGGTTGAGGCTGGCCGGTGAAAGAAGGACCTACGGTGCAATTAAAATTCAGATTTCTAATTAATTAAATAATTATTAACAGATTTTAAAATTTAAAAAATCAGCAATTTAAAATTTAAAACTTTGAAATCAGTAGTAGTAGCAGATAGTTAAAATTTGAAAATGTAAGATAAAAGATTTTTTTATTACTTGATTTGGATGGTTATTTTCTTTATTCTTTAGTGAGCCAATAAATCAACTCATTGTTTACATTGTTCAAATTCTCTGTTGTCTACCTAACGAAATGCTATATTAAATTATAACAAGTAAGTAAGCCTCAGACTAATTTTTAGAGTTGCATCTAGTTTTTTAAATGATTTTTAAAATTTATAGTTATTTAAATTTGGAACAAATTACTTAAACAAAATAATTAAAAATTAAATTTATTAGATTACAACTTTTTGAAACTACATATTTGTATGCAACTTTTCTATAACTATGTAAATCGTTACAAACATCAATAAATTTAAAACTGAACGTAATCTGTTATTCGTAGTCGCAATTTACGTTGAAATAGAGTTGAATAGAAATTGTTATAGGTTGTAATGGTTCCTGAAGGACATGTAATATACATAAATCGCTATTGGTTATAGGGATTTATGTATAAATGGGGGTAAGTGAAAATCGCTATTCAAGACTGCACTAGAGATACTCGATAGTAGATGGTGAAGAAGACCGGCCAAGTTGGTGACATTTCTATTGGCCACCCGACACATACATTGACACAACCATATCAATGTGGTTGAATCTCAACTATAACTGCCCATCTCGTCAAGCTTCGCCACGAATGGTAACCACCAACTCGATTTGCACTTTTGTCACTAAACAGTTGAGTGGATAGCAGCATCATGATATAGGCACGTGCGTATATGTGAATAGTATCCTCACTTGCAGCAGCTGGTAGCACCCTAAACCTCTCATAGAACCATGTGAATTGGACTGTCATCTGCTTGACCTTATTCGGCGGTGGCAACTCGCCGAATAACTTTTGAAACTACTCCCAAGCTGGTCTGCCATCTTCCACAAAATTTTCAAAGTCAGTGAGGCACCCACTAACAGCTTTTTCATTGACGGACAACCCCAACTGA
Source organism: Arachis duranensis (assembly GCF_000817695.3). Lineage (NCBI taxonomy): Eukaryota > Viridiplantae > Streptophyta > Magnoliopsida > Fabales > Fabaceae > Arachis > Arachis duranensis. The sequence continues at coordinate 16,412,136 of NC_029780.3, read as the reverse complement.
TACACCACATCTTGCAGCGTGATGGTGCATTCTTCGAATGGCAAGTGAAAAGTGTGCGTCTCATAATGCCATCTCTCAATGAATACGCTGACCATAGGCTTATCCAACCAGAACCAACAGTTATTCACCCTAGCAAGTGGTATAAATCATTCCTCTTCAAATAAAGTATGATCCTTTCATGTATAGGCATATTTTATTGCTTTTGAATGCTGTAAATACACCTACTCGACTGCATTATGTGATATAAATAACCACACCATAATTAAATTCTAATATGTACAAGCCTAAACTTTAAATGATTACTACAAAGGTCCAAATCCGATTCAATATATACATTATAAAATATTTAATATATATGACTGTATATAAAAATAGAATAAATGCTAACGTACATTAGCACAAGTAACAAATGTGCCAATTTTTTTAATTTTTTAGTCTACATTTAGAATTTGAAATCATAAATTTCAAAATTTAAATCTTAAATTTTAAATACTAAACTATAAATCTTAAATTATATATTCTTATTCGTATACTCTAAATACTAGATTCCATATTCCAAACTCTGATACTAAAAAGAACAAACTAACCTCTTCAATGATACCTCCGACGATATGGGTAACGCCATTGAGTCAGTATAAGTGGTTTGTCTATCATAGTCCTACTTGAATATGCACACTCCGAAAAATCTAAATCCTCTCTCAGCCACTTCCTCCCTCTCTCAAATATTTTCTCTCTCTAACTAAATGAACTCTTCACACCAAATGAAGGATCTGCCGCTGGCTATCGCGATTTTATAACCAACCTTCATGTAAACAATTTATAATGATTTTTGCCCGGCTCCATTTTAACGTAAACTGCGACTATCAGTAACAGATTGCATTTAATTTCAAATCTGTTGGTGCCTTTAACGATTTACATAAATTATAGAAAAGTTACAAACAAATATACAAATTCAAAAAAATATAATCTAATAAATTTAGTTTTCAATCATTTTATTTAAATAATTTCTTCTTAAATTTGTCTTCGAAATTATACTCCAACACTCATAATCATAATTATCAAAACCGAACCGGCAATCGACCCAATAAAGTTACTGGGTCATTGGGTTAGTGGTTCAATCGATGGGTCAGTGGTCGAACCGCTTGACCCGGTAATAATTAAATAAATATATAAAACTATAATACAATATTTAATGAAAAATAAAAATTAGTGTTTAATATTCAATATTATTTAAATTTAAATAAATTATATGCAAATTTCATTAATTTGTTACTTTAATGTGATATATATAATTTATATAAATTATTAGTCTTTAATTTAATAGGTTTAATCTGGAAAAAAAATTAAAAAAAGTTACATATAGATAAAATTAAAAGTAAAAATAATTTGTTGATAAAAAATAAGAAACAATCAAAATTTTAAAAGATAAATAAATATATATAAGTTGAATTACATAAGTAAACATGTGAGGTTAAAATTATTCTAAGAGTAAAGGACAAATCCGTCCCTGACCTTTTTTCCTGCGGACATTTTCGTCTCCGAGGACTGGAAAATACTTAATTGTCCCTGACTCCCCGAAAAAGTGGACATATCTACCCCTCCGTTAGAGTAGCTCCGTTTGGCCTGACGAAAAACGGTGACGTGGCTCCCGTAGCGCTGACCTGACCGTTACGGGCTGCCACGTGGGATCGGCTTTTGAAAAGAGGACGTATTAGTCCCCAGGAGCCAAAACGTTGCCGTTTCTCCCCCACCCCCAATCTATGAAATCCTTGAGCCATAATCCATCAAATCCCATCCTACGCAAGGTTTAGGTCGAGGAAAACGATGCTATTGATTGTGACGGATGTTGCAGCTCGTGGCATTGATATTCCGTTGCTTGATAATGTTATCAATTGGGACTTCCCTCCAAAGCCTAAGATATTCGTTCCTTGTGTTGGAAGGGCTGCAAGGGCTGGCCGTATTGGCATTGCTTATTCCTTCGTGACATCAGAGGATATGGCTTACCTATTGGATCTTCATTTGTTTCTGTCGAAGCCAATAAAAGCTGCTCCCACCGAAGAAAAGGTCTTGCAGAATATGACTGGAGTAATGTCGAAAATTGAACACGCAATGGCAAATGGAGAAATTGTTTATGGCAGATTCCCTCAAACAGTCATTGACCTTGTTTCAGATAGAGTTAGGAAAATTATTGATACTAATGCAGAATTGGAGTCATTGCAAAGAACATGTAACAATGCATTCCGTTTATATATGAAGAAAAACCCTTACCATCCAAGGAGTCTATTTGAAGAGTAAAGGATTTGCCACGTGAGGATCTGCATCCGATGTTCAAGAATGTATTGGAAACTGGAGAGTTAATGGCCCTTGCATTTTCAGAGCATTTGAAAAAGTTTAGGTGAGTATAAGATTATATACAAATTGTCTAATGGCTTGATCATTTTATCATAAGTTAACTAGATCGTGTAATTTTCAGACCAAAGCAGACTATCTTGGAAGCTGAAGGGGAAGTAGCTAAATCAAAGCTTGTACAGGTAGTTTGTGTTTCCATTAACTTAATTTTTGGTGTGTTGTTTCATGGTTGTTAGTGTCATCTCACACATATTGATATCCATGTTAATGATCGTTCATGTTCCATGATATATCATGCATGAGTTTACAATGCCTGCCCCTAGCAAGTCACTAGGAATAATATCTTTGTGATTTTTTGGCTTCCATCATTAGCTAGTTGTTTTACCATATTATCTTGACATCGTAAACGACGCATAATTGCAGGGTCCTTCCGGTCAATGGGTTGATGTGATGAAAAGGAAGAGAGCCATTCATGAGAATATTATAAATTTGGTTCATGAACAGATGACATCGTAAATAACGCATACTTTGTTAAAGGATTAGGGCTCAAGGATTTCATAAATTGGGGGTGGGGGAGAAACGACAACGTTTTGGTTCCTGGGGACTAATACGTCTTCTTTTCAAAAGCCCATCCCACATGACAGCCCGTAACGGCCAGGTCAGCGCCACGGGAGCTACGTCACCGTTTTTCGTCAGGCCAAACGGAGCTACTCTAACGGAGGGGTAGATACGTCCATTTTTTCGGGGAGTCAGGGACATTAAAGTATTTTTCAATTCTCAAGGACAAAAATGTCTGCAGAAAAAAAGGTTAGGGATGAATTTGTCCTTACTCTTATTCTAATAAGATATAAACTAATGTAAAGTTGTAAGTTTGGAGCATTGCTCATGTGAACTTGATTGTTATATATTTTATTATTAGCATACAATAAAACAAAATCATACTTGTGGTAAGACAGTTGCAGCTTTACACAAGCCTTTCATGTGAAGAATTTTTGTGAATTAATTCACAAGTATCTTCTACTGTGATTCAGCATCTCCGCTGGTGTACTGTGGAGGCGCGGGGTCAGCGGTCCAAACTGCACTGGTTCGTATTGAATCGTCTAATTTTCAACGAATTTGACTATCGTTAACCGAGTTAATTGCTGAAGTGATCTAATAATAAAATCGAATCGGACAAACTACTGGTTTATCGATTTTTCAGTCGAATCGACCGATCTGATTCGATTCTGATAATTATAGTCATGATTTCAGACACTCTTGGTTCATTATTTATCATTAAAAAATTGAACTGATTTCTAGCAATGTAATAATTAACTGATGTGGCAAAAAATTTTTAAAAATGATTCCTTTCTTCCTTAAACCCCTAATTTGCGAATATAATATTTTACCTTTAAAGATATCGATAATAACTAATAATTAATTGGTAATGCTACAGAAACAACAAAAAAATAGCTGAAATTTGTCTTATTTAACATTTGTTAATTATTGTGATAATTAATAAATATTAAATAAGACATATTTTAACTATTTTTGACTAATATTTTTTTATTATCAAATATTTCTGTAAATAATAAGTATTAAGTAATAACAGATGCTATTTTTTGGTGACTTAAAAAATTAAAAAAAAAAAACAAAGAAAAGCAAAACGATGCAGTACCTGTGTGTTCTGAACTTCTGATAAACCCTAACAAAACCCCAAGAGGAGTGATAATAAACAGAGCAAGGGTTGCGACCAAAAATTGATTGAGATGAATTGCAAGCGTCTAATTTCCGGAGGGTCATGGCTGCTCCGCCGGCTGTGCACGGCTGCCACTGAGGCTCTGCCACCGAAGAAGAAGGAATCTCTTTATCGGAAGATATCATCGCTGAACATGACCGGAGGGAGCGTGTCTCAGATACTGAACCAGTACGTAATGGAAGGTAACGTCATCAGCAAACGTGAGCTCGAAAGATATGTCGTGGAGCTCCGAAAGTATCGTAAGTTCCAGCACGCACTTGAGGTATATCCACAATTTCAACGAAGAGCGTGAATGGGATTAAGATTTTACATTTCTTTTTATTTTATTTCGTTTTAGGTTTAATTTTATCATCATTTTTCATATGCATATAGGAATAACGGCTGGGAAAAAATATATCATTTTGTGAAAACTGGCCTGTGTGTTATGACAAAAATGTAGTGAATGATCATTTTGGTTCTTGGTAATAGCTAATTTCACATTGTTATTAGCTCTATCGTGTCAAACAGTGATAGAATTTCATGTATCTGGATTTTATTTTGTGCTAAGCAGATAATGGAATGGTTGGAGAGGAGGAAAATTAACTTTGCTTTGAATGATTATGCGGTGTACTTAGATCTTGTGTCGAAGACCAAAGGGGTGGCTGCAGCTGAGAATTACTTTAGTGGTCTTCCACCGCGTGCCAAGAACAAGTTTACATATGGTGCTCTTTTGAACTGTTACTGCAAGGAACTAATGACGGACAAGGCACTGGCTCATTTTAGAAAGATGGATGAGTTGCATTATGTCACTAACCTGGCCTTCAACAACTTGATGACTCTGTATATAAGGCTGGGTCAGCCCGAGAAGGTGCCTCAGCTGGTGGAAGATATGAAGCAGAGGAAGATCCCCTTGAATGATTTCACATATCATATATGGATGAATAGCCTCGGGAATCTGAATGACCTCGACGGTGTTGAAAGAGTCTATGACGAGATGAAAAGAGAAAACAATGACAAAATTGATTGGCATACTTATTGCAACCTTACTTCTATCTATGTAAAGGCCAAACAGTTTGAGAAAGCCGAGTCTATGCTTAAGATGCTAGAGGAAAAGGCGAAACCCTCAATGCGGGACGCTTATCATTTCATGCTTTACCTCTACGCAGGCACTTCTAATCTACAAGAGGTTCATAGAGTGTGGAACTCCCTCAAGACGGTCTCCCCAGTGACCAGCACAAGTTATTTGACTATGATGCGTGCCCTTCGGAAGCTTAATGATACAGAGGGTATAATAAAATGCTTTAAGGATTGGGAATCTAACACTGTTGGTTATGATATAAGGTTGGTTAGTATTGCTGTCAGTGCTTACTTGAGTCAGAACCTGTATGAAGAAGCTGAATCACTCTTTAAAGAGGCTACTTGTAAGAGCAAAGGACCTTTCTTTAAGATTCACGAATCGTTCATGATCTACTTCTTGGAGAAGCGTCAGTTGGATAATGCCATGAGCCATCTTGAAGCACTGGTTTCAGAAAGCAAATGGCACCCTACACCAGAATTAGTAGGTGCCTTTCTGAAGTATTATGAAGAGACAGATCTTGATGGTGTTGAGGAGTTATGCAGGATTTTCAAGAGTTACAATTATGATGATTCCTGGCTTACAACGTACATTACAGCATCGAAAGTGTCTCCTGAAGCTCATCAAATGTTGAAAGAAGATTCTCAAGCAAACCATGAACTTCAGAACCTGCAAGCTGACATGCACTCTGGATAGGTTCCTCCTGGAAGATCAATCCTTTCTGCAGCATGCAGATGCAATATATTGAATCATGATTTGATGATTAATAGTAGGTTTAGTTTTGAGGTTAACATTTTGCAAATCTTTGGTGTGGACCAAAGCCTTTTTGTTCTTTTCATAATTTTTTTCCAAACATAGTTTTGGAGTTCCAAATTATGAGCAGCTACAGAATTCACCATCTAGGAAAGATGGCATAGACGATGCCATTCAGACCACCCTTACAATCTATGGCTGAAATCTCAGCCAAGTTTTATTTTGCTTTGCCTGTATCCTTTTAACTATTTTTGTTATCTTATCTTTGCTTTTTAGCATATTAGTATCACTCCATTTGTTATGTTCTGCCTAGTCTCAATCCACTCGTATTTGGTTTGGATTGTTACCTTAATTGTCTGGCAGACTGCAAGTTGTCATGGTCACACGGCAGGTTTTTGTTCTGTTTCTTCTGTTTTATGAACTAAGAAGTCATTCACAAGGTTCAATGTAAAGGTCATTATTGTCTTGTATTCTTCTTCTTGTTCCTTCTCCCTATTTTTAAGCAAGCCATTGATAAGCTGAAAGAATCTAAGAAATCTTATTATGACTCCAAAAGCACGGCTCTTAAGGGAGGAGCAAGAGACGAGTTGAAGTCCAAGTCTGACTGTCAAATGGAGGCCACTTTGCTGGACCAGGATGGGGAACAGGATCAATAAAGATAGGATTGGGATGAGACAGGGATGGGGGAGAGGGTCAGAGGGACCGAACAAAATTCAGGGATCATGATTGGGGGTGGATTAAGGAGCATCTTACTAACAGTGAAACAGCTTGATTGAAGAAAGCTCTAACCTCTGGTGTATCACTGTGGGCTGTGGCTAGTTGAAAGTGAGGATTTCTGATCCAGATGATGGTTATTCTTTATCTTGGAAGGGTCCAAAGAAATTCAGATATTTAATGGGCCACTTCTCCATGATGCATTACAAAATTGCTTATTCCATAAGGAATTCTGTTGGTTCAAATAAATTACGGTATATTTCCATTATTTTGATTCATCACTTAATTTTTATTTTTTTCATTTTGACTTCTGCACTGGTGTTTGCTTTTTATTTTCAATCTTTTGTTCTGGGTGATTCCATATTAGGTTCATAATTGTTCCTGGGATGGAAACAGTTCGGGAGATGTCCCTATCTCATTCTCTAAGTACGTTTCACACCCTTTATGTCTGTAATTTTGTTCCAAAGATGGTTACTGTTGCCTAAGGAATTACTGTAAGAGAGTAACTGGATTGAGAGTACACAATTTTCATTCAGAATGGGTATAACAAACAGAATCACAATTTTCATTCAGGAAGAAAGCTGGTACGCTGGTGAGGAAAATAAGATTGATAGAGTTTGAGAGCATTACTGAATGAGATTAAACAGGGAGTAATGGCTCTCGCAATATTTTGAGTTTTCCTATAATTGAAATGGAAGAAAAGAAAAGCAATTAACAGCAGCAGTAACAATGTTGTGATGGTAGCTTAATGACAAACTACTAAAAAGTCACATTTGTAGAAGCAATGCATCCCTTGGAAGAAGAGTGAGAAGGATTATAAAGAATAAAGATTAGAGACAAAGCCCTAAAGAAATTATTACACTCTCGTGCCTCTATAGGATGTAGTCTTGGACGACGGTTGGTTATGAGAATAAGACAAGATAACATATTGAGAAGATGACATAAAAGACACAAATATAAAAATTAGTATCTTTGTATTTTGTTTGGTAATAAATTAGAACAAATTATAAAAATTTAATTTATTTTTATTTTTTTAATTAAAAAAATTTAGAAAAAATATAATGAAAAATATAATTAGAAAAATTAATAAGAACAATGAAAGGAAAAAAAGTTGCATCTTTTGTTAGTGTCTCTGTATCTTTCTTGTCAGACGAAAACAAAATAAATTAATTTAGTATTTTTAGACACAATATCTTTGTCTATATTTCATCTGCCAAATATGATTTTATGTCTTTTGTGTTTTTGTCTCTAGACTTGTTTTGTTTTGTGCTGACAAGGAATATGAGAATTATATATCGATTCTTGATAAGTGAAAAACCACATACAAATACAATACTAGAATACATAGTTGTAAGAATATAATCGGTGATCGAATCGGTCAAATTATTAGTTTTATTGGTTCAACCGATGAATTACTAGTCTAACCGATAAAATCGGTCTCATATAAATAAAAAATATAAAATAATAAAAAATCTAAAATTAAAATTTGAAATATATATTTTATTAATATTTTAAGAACAACTAACTCTCTAATTCTAAAAATAACTAATATAAAGA